>NW_020227150.1:50150-133683 GCF_003070985.1 Temnothorax curvispinosus
GTTTTCCATTTAAAAAAAAACAAGGCAAACGTATATCGTCGGTCTGACAGACCAATGCGCGGGTATAGGAAGGTTAATCACTGGCGGAGGAAGTTATTGTTTCTATTTATCTATGTTTCTTATTTCCGTTTCCTTTATTTTTATTATTCCGAGTTTATTGTACACGTTATATTTATTATCTCTTATTTTAACGTTTTTGCTCTCTCACCTTCGATTTATTCGATAAGCATAATCAGTTAGCAACAATCACATATTATCTACGTTTCTTCGTTTTACTTATTTTTATTCCGAATTCATCGTGCACGTTATATTTATTATCTCTTATTTTAACGTTAACTCTCTCCGATTTATTCGAACAATCACAATATTATCTATCGCTTCTTCGTTTCCCATATTTTCATTATTCCGAACTTATCGTTTGCACGCTAGATTTATTATCTCTTATTTAACGTTCACCATCTCATCTCCGACTTATTCATAAGCAATAAGCATATTTTAATCAATAGTTAATTGTACCATGACGTAATTAGAATTAACTATCTTGTTTCTGCAAGCTCATTGTATATTACGAGCGGTTTATATTTTATCAGATACAACTTCTCGATTAATATAATTATATAGCTTTTCATTCGAACGCGATACGCTTCATCCTTGTGCCGTCGTTCGTCTACCTTAATTGCACGAAAAAAAGAAGGAACCGGACAGCTCTTAACTTTCACTTTTGACGTTACTACGATCGACCTTCAAATCCTGGAATATTTTTCCCCGCGTGCGATTTTTAAAGCTGAGTCTGTAATTTTTTTGTCCATTCAATTTGCATTTCTGGATTACACGCAACGGCGTCTTGAATTATATATTCGCTGCTTAATTCTTTTCATTTCAGAATTTGCACGACATTTCGCGTGACATTGAATATTGAACAAAGCAACGTGATATCGGCCACCGACAGGATGTGAGCTGATTGAGATAGCAAGATTTTTTCCGCGAATGGTTATACCCAATGATTCATCTCCCGCTATATATCTATCCGTCTACAATTACACTTATTGAAGATGTCGAGTTACACGCACGTGCATCTCGTGTCCAACCGCTAATAAATCTCGGCTCACATCCGACTGGCTGCGGAGATTGTTTTGCGTGTTTATTTTTTTTCCTATATATTCTCTCTGTTTTTTTAAATTTTATTTTATCAGAACCCCTTATCTGTTATCTCTTATCTCCGATCATTATTCGTCATGCCGGCTCGTGCGACTTCATGTAGGATAAATATTATTTTATTTTTACGTTATATAAGTTTGTCTCTGGGTATTTGACGCCTTTCGATAAAAATGTTGTTTCTTCGTCGTTACAGGTCAATGCTTTAAATGATTCGCATCAGCAATTGATGGTACATTGGGTCGGGGAGGGCTCCAACGTAATAATATGTCTAGCGAGGGATAGCACGCCCGTGGTACGCTACCAAGGAGGTGGTAAATTCTCCTCCCCGACTCATCCTAGCGCTGTGTACATCAGTTACGATTATGGCGACACGTTCGAGAATAAGACTGAACTGTTCAGGGTTTCGTCCGACCCCAATGCTCATTATGCGGTTGTGGACAAATTCACCAATCATCCTAAGTACTACCAACACGTGAGTTCCGCTTTACAAAAGCGTTTCCTACGAAATAAATGGCTCGTATATTTCCTGGGCATATTTCCAATTCTGCTGTTCAAAGAGCGTTTCTCGAGACTTTTCTTCTTTTGCAGTGCGTCTTCGTGGACAGTCAGAATAGTTTAATCTTTATAACATATAATAACGGTCTAACAATCCAGAGGGTCACGGTGCCGTTTCATCCGAGCGAAGTCTCGTTTTACGAATTAGACCCACGGGTGCTCATCGCACTGGACAAAGTTGATTCAGCGCGGAAGGTATAATATTATTTAGCAATTATTTAAATTCTGAATTTATAGATACCGTTTCTATTTTATTTTAAAGAATATAAGATGGTGTCGAAAATTATTCTTTCTGACTTTGGAATACATCAATTTCAGTTGTGGCTGTCGACCGATCGTGGAACATCCTGGGTACCGATTCACCAATTCGTAAAGGCTTTCTTTTGGTCTTCGGATCGCGTTCTATTGGTTGAACGCATGGAGCCTACTGGACTAAATACGGTTTTGAAGCTGGATCTGCGAAATTTGCCCTGGTATCAAAGAGCGAACAATGCGTTGCGAGTTAGAATGTCTATACGAAAGGAATTTATCGTGGTTATTCAAAACATTGAGAATTTCCAGATCAGAGGTGACTACATGTTCGCCACTATGAAAAATTCGAAGGTAAATGTTACGATGCTATATGTAAAATCTCTCATAAGATTTAGAATTTACTTGTTTTCATTGAACGTTGCTTGAATTCTTTTTAACAGAATGGAACGTCGGAGCATCTGGATCTGTACGTCTCCTATAAGAATCAAACGTTTGTCCCAGCGCATTTTAACACGGAATTGGATTGCAAAGATTATCATATTGTAGACGTGTCGTACAATCGAGTCTTCATCGCTGTGTCGCACAGCGACACTATGATCAATCTTTACGTGTCGCAAGTTATAGACCACGAGAAAGCTATATTTACATTGTCTCTGGAGAGCATCCTCACATTTTTCCCCAACAGTACTTGGAAGGACAGTTGGTTGAAGTAAGTTACAAAATATAACGGATAATCATTTTATAAAAATAAAATTACAAGTTTTGCGAACTTATTACTATGAAAGCTGTGAAACTCGTGAAAATAAGATTATAAGATTATAGTGAAAATAAGATTATAAGTTTTAGATAATAAGATTATAAGAGAGCTCCTCGTTAATTTTCTCTTTAAATTTTCTTGACTTATCCGTGTATTTATACGCCCTTGTATTATTTGCGTAGTGACGTGGCTGACGAGGCATTCACGGATCTGTATAAGGTCGAAGGTCTTCGAGGTATATACATAGCGTCGCGGGTCAAAGGTAACCCGAAATCAAGCTCGATCGGGCCGGAACACTTGGAGTCATTAATCACTTTCGATCATGGCGTTAGTTGGAACAGTATTAAGGCACCATCGACGAATCACGAAGGCTTTTACATTCACTGCACAAAAGACTGCTCGTTACATTTGAGTCAGAGATTCAGTCAATTATATCCGGTGACAAGATCCGTCACTATCATGAGCTCGAAATCGGCGCCCGGAATAATAATGGCCACCGGTGTGATCGGATCTAGCTTGAAGGGTCATCCTGCGCTTTACGTGTCTAGAGACGCCGGTCTTACGTGGAAACAAGTACTGAAGGATTATTACTTCTTCAACATGGGCGATCACGGAGGTTTACTAGTGGCGGTTAAGTATTTCAAATCGCGCGGGGAGACCAGAGATATCTCGTACTCGACAGACGAGGGCGAGACGTGGGAGACATACGAGTTCAACGAGAAAATGTTACGTGTCTACGGCCTCATGACGGAGCCTGGAGAAAACACCACGGTGTTCACCATGTTCGGATCGGACAGCGGGCAGCATCAATGGCTTATCATCAAGGTCGATCTACGAAATGTGTTCGAGAGGGAATGCACGGAGGATGACTACAAGTTTTGGTCTCCGTCGAGCACCGACCAACCGGTCATGGCTTGCGTGTTAGGACGTAAGGAAACGTATCAGAGACGCGCGCCGCGCTCCAATTGCTACCAGGGCGTAAACTACGATCGGGCAGTGAGACTGGAAACCTGTCAGTGCGACGCGAACGATTATCAGTGCGATTACGGTTTCATGCGCGTCGGGAATCCCTATCACTGCATTCGCAATAAATCCAGCGTCGCCGATCACGATCCTTACGCCGTGCCGATCACGTGTCAGCCCGGTGCGTTCTATAATCGCACAAAGGGTTACGTGAAGATATCCGATGATGACTGTACCGACGGCCTCGCGAGGAACTTTGAGCCCGACGAGATCCCATGTCCGATGGACGAGAAGCCGGAATTCTTATTGGTCGCCCAACGAGAACACATTACGCGAATCGACTTGGTGGAGAATAAAATGGAGACGTTACCTGTGCACGATCTAAAGAATGTCATTGCAATCGAATTCGATATGAAAAATAACTGTCTGTACTGGGCAGATATTGTAAACGACACAATCGGTAGACAGTGTCTGAAGGATGGCGCTAGCTATCCCGAGATTCTCGTTGAGACCGATCTGAGTTCCGTCGAGGGAATGGCCTTCGATTGGGTGTCTAATGTGCTCTATTTTGTGGACGGTGTTAAGATGAGGATACAGATAATCCGAACGGATGTACCTGCTATGGGCAGAATGCGCAGGACGATATTAGGGCCGAACAATCTGCAAAAGCCCCGAGGTATCGCGGTTCATCCTATGAACGGCTATATGTTCTGGACCGATTGGGCACCGGGCAATGCCTCGGTCTCCCGAGCCAACTTGGACGGCACGGACGTTAAACGATTGTTCACTAAGCCCAATGTCGAATGGCCGAACGGAATAACGATCGATCATATCGCCGAACGTATCTACTGGGTGGACGCTCGAGCGGATTACATAGCTTCCTCCGACTTCGATGGTAAAAGGTTCAAGAAGATCATCGCTAACGACGCGCGTGTCTCGCATCCATTCGCGGTCGCTGTGTTCAAGGACAACGTGTATTGGGACGATTGGAAGCAGTCGATGATATTCATCGCCAACAAGGATCACGGGGTCGGAATCAACACGGTAGTCGGTTTCCAGATCGCGGGTCTGATGGATCTCAAGATCTTCGCGCACAGCGTGCAGATCGGCAAGAACGAGTGCGCGAAGAACAACACGTGCTCGCACATCTGCCTGGGCGCGCCGCACAACAGCTACGTTTGTCTCTGCCCGGACGGTATGGTGATGACGGACGGCAAGTGTTTCTGCCCGAACGGTGTCAAGCCGTACACCAACTCGACGTGCCCGCGCGTCGCCAGCACCTGCTCGTCCAACCAGTTTGCCTGCAACAACCACGTGTGCATCCCCGAATTCTGGAAGTGCGACGGCGACAACGACTGCGGCGACAACTCAGACGAGGTGCATTGCAACCGCGCCACGTGCAGCCCGAATAACTTCGAATGCGACGATAACAAATGCATACCTAAATACTGGGTGTGCGATCTGGATCGTGACTGCAAGGACGGCAAGGATGAGGTGAATTGCACGTACACCAATTGCACCGAGACGCAGTTCAAGTGCCACAACGGCCGCTGTATATCTCATCGTTGGCGCTGCGACGGCGAGGACGACTGCCGCGACGGCTCGGACGAGCAGAATTGCACCAAGAACGTTCAACCGAATACGTGTCGCTCCGACGAGATGGTCTGCAAGGCGGATCACTCGTGCATACCGACCTCTTGGAAGTGCGACGGCGAGCCAGACTGCGAGGACGGCGCCGACGAGAAGGACTGCAACAACATGGTGTGCGAGTCGTGGCAGTTTACATGCAACAACACTAAGGAGAACGGACATCGGTGCATATATAAATCATGGGCATGCGACGGTGACAAGGACTGCGTCGACGGCTCCGACGAGATAAATTGCACCATCACCACTATCGCACCACCGATAAGCCCGTCTATATCGATGAACTCCTGCAACGACTGGATGTTCATGTGCAACAACAAGAAATGCGTGCCCTACTGGTGGAAGTGCGACAGCGTGGACGACTGCGGCGACGATTCCGACGAGATAGGCTGCGGCGGCGGCGTGGACGGCGGCCTAGATCCTACGCCTCCGATTCACACGACGCAACAGCCGCGCAACTGTCGCGAGCATCAGTTCCAGTGCTACAACGGCGATTGCATTGAGAACGCGTGGGTGTGCGACGGCTCCAACGACTGTCCGTCGGGCGAGGACGAGCAACACTGCGAGCAGACGCACGCGTGCCGCGAGAACGATCAATTCATGTGCCGTCAAGACGGCTCGTGCGTACCGCTCTCGAGCATCTGCAACGGCATCGAGGAGTGTCCGGACGGCAGCGACGAGCTTGGTTGCCACACGGATCACGAGGTGAACCCACCTGCCACGCCGTCCTGCTACGTTGGCCTTTTCCCATGCGACGAGACCCGCTGCTTCCCGCTGGCGGCCTACTGCGACGGCAAACACGATTGTCTAGACGGCTTCGACGAGAGTAATTGCGAGAAGAACGGCTCGCGCGTGTATCAGGTGCTAGTGATGGGCGTGGATGAGCGCTCTGTCAACGATTCGAGTTTCTTCCTCTTCTGGTGGATGCCTATACCGTCGAACGTGACGTTCGAGTTTTTGCCGTCTATCGCGCGGGCGGTACCAGGGGCCAAGTGGACCAACGCCAGCGAGTGGATCGAGGACACGGAATACCCGTTCAACAAACTCGAACCGTACACTAAGTACAATCTGACGGTCTACGTGAAGGTGAAGGGCCAGGCCACCGTATTCCCACCGGCGAAGTATCTGGTGGTGATGACCGGCGAGGGTGTGCCGTCCGAGCCGTGGTCCGTGAACGTCACGCAGAAGAACGGCAGCCGTGTGGAGCTCGCCTGGACACCGCCCATACGTCCCAACGGTCTCATTATCGGATATCAGGGCTTTATGACGCCGCCGATACCGCCGATGGAGTTCAATTGGCAGAAGATGACCTCCGCGGTCATCGACCGCGTGGGCTTCGAAGCGGGCAAGAATTATTCCTTCTGGATCGTGGCGAAGAACCGGCAATATCAATCTGCCTCGTCGAAGGTTGTCACGCTGATGTTCGACGGCTCGGCCAACATCGAAGACATCGAAGATCTCCGTGTGGTGGCCACGACGAATCACTCGGTCACTTTGACGTGGAAGAAGCTGAAGGACGTGGACGGGTATCACATCACTCCCAGAGCACCGCCAGCGTATCCGGCTCTGCAAACCGTCTCGACCATGGACAATCTGATGGAGGTTAAGAAATTGGCGCCGGGTACCAAATACACCTTCGAGGTCGGCGCGATGAAGAAGAAGTACATCGGTAGGATCGCCATGGTGACCGCCACGACGAACGGCACCGTGCTGCCGACGGTAATTGACTTCGACGCGCAATTGGTCAAGTCCCAGAGAACGACCGTCAAGCTTACTTGGGACCCACCGAAGAGCAACAGGAAGATCAAGTGGCAATACGCTATTCACTACGCTACCAACATGTTGGAGTTCTTTAAAGGTATTTAAAAGTCATTTGCATTTTCTTCACGCTAGGATTATATCTTGGGTAGGATAATCGATGTGTTTGTATATCGTTTAATATCGTTTGTTTCCGTTTTTTAGCTTATAAACTCATCACCACTAATCTCACGGCTACAATCAAGGATCTGGAAGCGTGTGAATCGTACGTCTTTGCCGTTGGCGTTATTGGGGATTACGGAGCGGGACCTTTAAATCAACCGATTACGGTCACGACGCACTTCAACAAACGTGCACCTCCGAAGAGATTGCGAGTAACGTCGTCGCCGGATAAAAACGATAGCATAATCGTCTCATGGAGCGCGAGTTGTCCGACGATTGACGAACCGATCAGTTACACGGTAAGTCAATAATGCCACGAAACATTTCTCTGGGGAAATAACATTGCGAGAGATTTTGAGAAAGATTTATACTTACGAGAAATTTCTCAAAAATTTTTCTTTTCTCTTATTGATAAAAATTTGAAAATACATGTATTTTTAGCGAGAATATTCATCGATCTCGTATCTTTTTTCCGATTACAGATTTCCGTTACGGAAATGATTCTCAACAAGCAGATAACTGTGACATTGTCACCGACTAACGAAACCATTATGAAGCATACGTTCAATTCCATCAAGTACGGCGGAAAGTACAGTATTACAATAGCCACAGATGTCGAAAATGCCATACCCACGCAACCGTTTATCTACGTAGCGCCGCCAATCAAGCCGCCTCATCAGCTCACCGTCTTACACGATAATACGGAATATTTGATTTATTGGCAAGAACCGGATTTGCCGGAGAACATCCGGAAGGATGCCAATCTGTACTATGAAATTTTGGTGGCCGAGGGATCGAGAACAATAAACGAATCGACCGCCAAAGTCTTGCAGGCCAAAGATCCGCCTTACCGTTACAAGGATGCCAAAACGGATACGATTTACACCTTCGCCGCGCGTTTGGTCACGAACGAAGGCTACCAAAGTCCATTGAGCGAAACTTGGAGCACGCAGATATCAGGTGTGATGTCTTTAACATTTCTTTTCGACGTGAGGAGCCCCTGCCGTGCTTTAATAATAATAATCTCTTCTTTCTTCTATTTAACGCAGGATCGCAGCTTCCGGTGATAATGAATACGTCGAGCATATTATCTCTCGCTATACCGATCTGTTTGATCGTTATAGCGCTCGGTGCTGCGCTCGCATATTTCATTGTTCGACATAGGAGGCTATCTAACAGCTTTACGCAGTTTGCCAATAGCCACTACGATACGAGACGGGGACAAGCCACTTTCCCAGGCACGACAGATGGTTTAGGTCAGTGCTACTTTGCATTTGAAAAGTGGGGAAAAACGTGGGGGGTAAGAATGAAACAATATGAAAATAAACTAACGACTCTTTCTTCTCTTTTTCTTTTACAGAAGAAGAAGACAGTCCGGTAATTCGAGGCTTCTCAGATGACGAACCGCTCGTAATTGCATGAATACTATATATATATACATATATATATGTGTATAAACAGAATATTTACGTACTAGGAAAGACGATGTGCCAAGACACTATTAATGGAGATAGGCATTTTATGCTTTTGATCATAATAGCATAATGTCAAAAATTGTTCTTAAGCTCTAATTTTGATATTAGTTACGCATAGTACGCACTTCGTACTGACAGATTTCAGTCGCATAATAACACATAATGAGACCTCCGCGCAGCATAATGCGGTTCTCGCGTAATTATCGAAAAAAGTCCGTTTTTGCACTTAAAACACTCGGATTTGGGGAAAAACGACGTACACTTTTCAAAATTGTACACTTTCTCCGCTCTGTCGCCGCAGGAGCTGGGTTGGAAGCCAGCCTAAAAGTTTCTCGATTGGAGAATCTCGAAAGTATCGTGGAGGAAGAGGGGAACGGTTGAGGGCGACGGATGTTTGTAACCACGGTCTTACATACAGGTCTAGCCCAATTTCTATATTTCTCATTTTTCATACAATTTCACAGTCGTCATGGGCTGTTACATATTACGTGAAAGGTCGAAATCACATAATCGCGCATAATGAAGGCATAATCAGGCATATTTTTTCTTGGCATAAACCATAGGTGTTCAAAAGCATAAAGTGCCTATACCTAACTATTAATATAATAATTTTGAATATAAATCAAGCTTTATAATGGAAGGAAAAGCTTTTATGAAAGCGTCTCAAGACTGAATACTTAACTGTGACCGTACTTGTGCTGTTGCAGTTAACAACTATTGATCGATAAACAGGCTGCTTAGAGCGCTTACACGAGAGCTTTTCGCGTCGTTCATTAAGTACGTTTGTAGAAATATGGTATACACGTACATGACGAGTGCTCGAAGTAACTACCTGCCGTGAAGTTGGAAAGGCCATTGCACCTCAAATTCGAGTGTAAACAAGTCCAGGACGGCTGTAGGTTGGAAATATGATTACCGTATAGTGAAAGGATAAACGCCAATCGTTGAAATCGACGGCAGTTTGTATATAGTAAATATTTTTTATGGATGGATTGATTGAGACTTTCGAGGTGACACACATTTGCATTTTTAATATTATATTTATATGAACTGTATGTGTGAAGAAACTTTTTTAGTTCGTATTCAGATTTGTTGATGCGAAAGTGAGTTACCGGCACTCGGGACACGAACTTTTTGGTAAAAGCTGTTTTAATAAACACCCCACAGAGGCCATAAGTTTTTTCCATATAGCAAGTGCATGACCAAAGTAACACTTTCTTCTAATGCCGCATTCAAGAGGTATATCAATCTCGTCTGTTCATAGAATAGATTCCTATGACGTTTCATTCGAGTTCTTCGGCTTGAATAATCGTCTCGAGCAACTTTTTATGATCGTCCCGATTAGAATTATATATCGACCGCGATGCGGGATTGAAAGAAGTCTTTATAAGCGAGTTTCGATCTCGCGAAAGGGTGATCTGACCCTCGTAAAAAGTGTGTTACAATTATTGCGATTTGAACACAATGCTAAGTACGTTTTTTTTTTATCTTTAGGTACACATAAAAAAAGTAATTCGTCAAATAATTGTGTGCTTTGTACGATTAAGTAGATTACTTTTTTTTTTAATCTTACATTTAAAAAAATCATAGATTATTCTCACCAAGATCGAACGTTTTTAGTTAAGATTAGGAGAGGTTTACCAACAAGATGCCGATGAGAAAATAAAAAAAAGAAACGACCGTCGGGTGTTCTCAGTGCGAATAAAATGGTAGTGAATGCGTCGTAACTTTCAGATTGTTGTAAATGTAAATAATGTTTAAATATTTAAGCGTGTGATCTTTCACCGCTTAATCCGTTGGATTATCCGTAAAAGACATTAATGGTTGAATCCCGCGATCAGTTATATTTTTATGTCGGAATAGTCTAAGATTCTCTATATGCATACGCGCCGCGACGACGAAAAGAAACCATCGATTTCACAGGATCTTTTGCTGCGTATATGACATACATATACACAAACGAGAGCAGTTTTATTGCAAAGAGTCTAGATGTAAGATTGATTGTATTTTTAATTAATTGTCTTTTTTCTCTCTTCTCTTCTCTCAAATAAAAAAGAAATGTGTGATGTGCTACGAGTTTCTAAAAAAACTCATGTATTTTTGAGCGGATCATTTTGTTCGAGTCAATATGCCGAGTCGACGAACGCGTTAAACAGATTGAACGGCCGGCATTTCTATGCCATTGTGAAATTGTGAATTAATCTAAATTGTGATAACAAGATTGTAATTCACACATTTACATCCTGTTGCATAGCATACTGATATTTCTGAAAATCTCGCTCTTTTTGACGACAGAAAAATAAAGTGATGCAGGGTATACGCGCGAAACGACGGCGGATCGTTGAAAAGCTAACAGTATTAATGAGGTTTGGTACGTTTCCTTTGTATCAGCTACGACATAATAGTGACCTCCCGAACGAGTTGAATTAATTATAAAGGAAAGGTTTCCCCTGTTGGTACTTGACGCGATTACGCTCTCGGCCCACCAACGGTTTACTTCTTCCCTTTTTTTTGCTACACGTCGTCAAATGTTGGAGAAGAAAATACTAATAAAAATGTCCATGTTTTTAAATCTGTGTTACGCGGCTTTTATACGTAATCAATCAAATATTGATGCAATTTTATTGTATCAATAACAGTGATATAATTGACATCATATGATATCGACATAATTGATATAATTAATATATCATTGATATCATTTATATCAAATAAACAATATTATTATATAATATGGAAATATTATGTAATAATATTGTTCATGGGCCGCTTTAGCGAGAGCGATGAGAATAGAAGAGAATATATATAGCTGATTTACATGTAAATGTCAAAAAAGTTATAACGCGACAAGAGACAGTGATATATAATATATATACATATATAATATATTTACGTGTAAATAAATAAACTTAAGTCACAGAATATTTGTCATTTAAATGTTCTCGTTTTTATTTATAAATTGCTTTGATACCTTCGCATTTTTTATATACTTGATGACATGCACATTATATTATTCATTAACTTACTTTTTTTTACTAATAATTCTTGTCAATATGATTTTTAATTTTGCTACTTAGTTTTCCTATTATTTTGTTAAAACTTATTTTGCCGCTTATTTCACGAAAAGCTTTCTAGTTTTAATTTCTTATCAGAACATTTAACATTTAATTTTTTAACTATGAAAACCATTGACGCTCAACATTTTGGTTATGGAAAAATCTACTTTAATTTTGTTAGAAATTTGCAAATTTTTGGTTATCCAATAATGATCTAATTTAATGTTTTTTATATAGATTATAGATAGTGCACATATTTAAAAAAGTAGCACATTCATTATCCTGTCAAACTCACGAATTCTGGTATAATGTAGCGGATGTTCCGGGCCATGTCTCAAACGTCCAAAAGTAGAACGGCAAAAATAATAGTTTCGTTTATTCGTGACAAGCCCATCTCGTCCGAGGGAGGTGAGAGACTTCCGTTACCATTTTTAAAAGGCAATTTGGAAGTTTGTGACCCGTTACCTCATTAAGCAAACGGCACGCAACCGGAAATTTAACACCATCCTCTTCGCACTTTAATTCTCGTCGTTCTCGTACGTAATTCTTCTTGTTATGCAAATGCGGCCGCATCTTCAACGCCTGATTACATTCATCAGCGATTATATTACGGTGTAACTGCAGTCCTGAATTAACCATGTGTATATGTATATAAAGTTATTTATATATAAATATTTTGTCATTTAAAATTATGTGTGTAAAAGGATATGATATTTTGAGGTAATTGCCTAACAGAGTTACACGAGAAATTTTTAAAAACCTCAAAGCTTGTCAAGATGCACACATATTGCTAAGAAAACTTCGAGAATTGAACAATTTTTTACGTGTCTATTGTGAGGCATAAGTAGAATCAACATAATAGAAAAAGAAATTGAAATAAATTTGTTAAATATCCTCAGATTATAAAAAGCCTCCGGTTGAATATATATCCTAATACACTGGACTTTTTCCTTGCGGGAGTTGCGCTCCAATTAATAAACGCAACCCTCTTCTAAATCGTGCGCACTAAACTTTCGCAATAAACTTCGACCGCACTTGACTCGCGATGAGATAAAAGGCGAAATTTAGAGGCCATTATTCCGGCACTACGAGATACCGCAATATCGTTTACCTTCCGCTCAACTATATTCACTTTTATTACTATCTTCCACTCCGGTCCTTACGCTTCGTATAATATCCTCTTCATAATTTCATACACATTACATTTCATCGTTGATTGGCAATGGCATGGGCTATTCCGTGAAATTAGCAGGCAGTATACCACTGCCATAAGGTATTATAAGAGTGTCCAAGATGATTTATGACATACGCGATATAGTTGGAACGGGGTTTTTCAACTCGGGAATATCATCTCGGAAGGAACCGAGATGCGTAGTTTCTCTCACGTTTTTCGCGGAGAAACGATGTCATAATTTTTCAAGCGTTATAAATTTCCAAGTTTATTTTAGCCTTTTTTTTTGTAACGTTGATTCTGTTTTCAAGCGCGGAAAAAACTAATCTCATCTACGTTCGTGCCAGGAATATATATTTAATTTCCGAGTATTCAGTGACGAACGCGCTGGTGCGCGTGTCGACATCCGAGATATTTCTCTTGTAAAAAAGTAGCAAGATTTTAGAGTATTTTTTATTTAAATAATTTACTTTATCTTTTGTTTAATGCACATTTATTTAATAAATTAATTTAATTTAATTTATATGATTTTTCACGGAATCACACATTCGCAGAAATCGTGCCTTATTATGTGTATCACACTATTAAGTTCTTAGTGTCAAATTATAGTCAATTTGAGTCATTTTTAAGCACTTCTATAGGTCGCCACTGCTCTTATTCAATATGTCATTTACTGAAACAATGTTAATTTAACGAAATCAGTGAAGTTAAAATAATATTGTTTTGTATTAAAATAATAAATTTCGACTCACATGGTAGTTAAAAATAAAAAAAGGTTATTTTACCTTAAAGGTATTGGTTTAAATTTAATCTTTTAATATTTAACAGTGTACGAAACGGACGTGTTTTTTTTAATTATTTATGAGACTCGTAAGTTTTACGCTAATCTATACTTAATCGGTCGTAAACTCCGCGAAGGAAAGACGTCGCGTCGTTACGCTAAACGACGCGGCGCGTTAACTCGGGGCAACCGCGTGCGCGTTTACCGTAATCATAATTGTTACCCTAATTATACATGCGGCCAGTATGCGTACGCGCTCCTCTTCTAATCAGATCGTTTGAAGACTGAATCACCTCGCGTTACGGAACGCGCGATGGGCGCTGCCGAGGGTCTACTCCTCTAATCTTCTCGTTGCAGCATACGTTACGTTACGGATAAACGTTTTGCGTCAAGTGGATTATTTAACGTTTAATCCCTCGGTTAATTACATTTATTTTCGCGAAGAGCGCAAGCAATATATAAAGCTATTACAACGCGCGTTCAATATCGTTCGCGAATATTTTCTTACGACAGGAAAGAGAGCGCTTTCTCGTTGCATTAGAGATTTCTTAATTTCCTGGAGAATATCATATTTAACGATTTACGCGATACAAACGTTATTCTTGACGTATCTGGAGCAGCTTCTTCGCATATATCTGTCTACGTAATTTCAACAGCTGCATGACTTTTAAAGAAACCGTCTTGCTCCGTAAAATTTATTAAGCTTATATAGCATACGTCATAAACTAAATGTAATGGTTTTCATTTAATATAAAAGTCCTGCGTTTATAAGACGCGCTTATTAAAGCGTGCGTGACACGGCAATCAATCTTGCGTGAGACACGGTAATCTTTTCTAAAATCACAAACAGCAATTGGCTTATATAAATTTTATGTCGCAGAGTACTACAACGTCATGTTGAGTATTTGAAAATTGAATTGTGATGAAACATTGTTATGGATGCTGCAGAAACATAAAAAATCTATAAGATATTCCAAGATTTATTATTTATATAGACTCCGACGGGGGATAATAAAAATAATCGTCAAGTGTGGAATTAATAAAACAATTTTACTTATGTTCCTCTTACGTTCTTCATGTGTGCAGTACGCACAGAGGGAAAATGTAATTAGCTGTACATATGTGACGATCAAATGGCAAATATCTTGCTTGTTGAAAAGCGCGGACCTACTTTGCGGACACTTACATTCAGGCCATCAATCGCTTTTCATTCCCAATAACCTTAATGTTTATTATAAAAGAGCAATGTAATATAAATTGATAACTAGAATTGGAACGGAGGACCGGCTTTCACCGTGTGTCGTAGAATTTTATTAGACTTTTGATAAAGAATGAAAAATCTATGGATAGGAAGTGCATATAATTAAAATCACAATTTATGCAAGTGAAGGGGGAAAACAGAATAATTCAAATATGCAAGTGCGGAAGTTGCGTTCGAAAGATAGTCTAGTTCTCTCAATTTTTATCTATTTCTTGCGTCTTTTCGAATAAGATTTTATCTTTATCCTGTTTAACTAGTACCGTTATTAGGTAACTTATTAGTAAGCTAATTACATCGATTAAAGAGACATACTTGATGTACCTGAGTCAAGATGTACCTGAGACTTAGATGAATGAGACACGTATTTCTGTGATGTCAGAAATAGATTTTATTTCTTATGGACTAGTGACTATAGATAATTTGTTAGCAAGCTGATTAAAGAGCTATCGATTAAAGAGACTTAAATTATTATTATTATTATCCCTCTATCGTTTCTTCAAAATTTCTGTAATTAAGGCGGTGCAGTTGATTAAATTATCCGACTCTTCTCTCGCTTGGCGAGATCAAGAGAATCCCGTATTAAAATACCTCGTAAATCACCCAAATTACACCACCGCGGTCCGTTAAGATGTTTACCTTGATAAACCACTGTTATTTGGATCCTTTCTCAAATACACCGCGAGTTTACTTCTTTCTACTTTCGGTGACCATCGCATGCAACGATATTAAAATAATTCTGTCTATTTATGGCGAAATTATGGTGATTCGAGTGATAAACGTTGCACGAGTGAACGAGCTACGAAAGAAAACGGGAACTCGATTAACAAACAGTGTTGGGCACTATAATTGCTTGTTTCCTCGCGAATTACCACGCAGGATTACCATATTACACTGACCGTTTAGCATGTGACAGCTATTGCACGTTTAGCCCCTCGTCGGGTCGCCTCACCCCCGATAGGACATTTTCGCAGAAACGATCTCGTACGTATTAAACGACGCTTCCGCTCTAGCGGAACGCGGTATATGCGGGGATCGAGGTCGCCGTTCTAGAAAATGTCCAATGTTAGCAACCACTCGAGCTCGCGCTTCGCGTGAGAACGCCCTTTTTCAGGTGGGACCTTCGCGGTGATTTTCTCTGGAAGAGAAATTCCCACGCGCGGCCGAATAACACGGCTGAAAATGGCTAGGATAAGATTGTACATGATTGCGGATCGATCATTCGATGACGTACAATTTGCAAACTTGAAAGCAATAGCCAGTAGCGTTTGTTCTAGATGACACATTTTTTTATTACGTGTACATTGCAGAAAAACATTTCTTGATTATTTCAAGTTTCAAGAGATCATCATATTATTATAGCAGAAAAGTTCCACATTAATTTATATGCAGACTGTAAACAGAATTGGTTTAACTCTTATTTAGAATTTATTTTCTAAATATATATTTGTAAGTATATTAGATATTTAACAAATATATTATGTAATTTTTGGCAATGCAAATATATTCGGAAATTTAGTCAATTTTTGGTATGCAAGTTTTAATACAGTTAAGCAATTATTTCGATAGCAATACCTCGGAATGTAATTTCGACGAAATTAGCTGTTCTGCAGATTCGCGTTATTTTAGATATACGTACAAATGAACATCTTTTAGTTCTTATAAGCTTAAAGGAAACCTGGTTATTATACACGGAGAAAGTCCTAAACTGGTGGAGGGACATTTAAATAAACGTTAATAGCATTTAGTGAAAATTTCATCCGACACGGATTCGCACTTAAGCCAGAAACGGAGCGTAGTGCCGAGGATCGTGAGAATGAGAGGGATAAAGGAGGGAGGAAAACACGCCTGGTATATCGAGGATCACGATCGCGCTGGAGCAAGGACACGAGGAGGCAAGCAGGTCCGCCGGCCAGCGCGAAAGAAGGGATCCGGATCCCCACTATTAAATGGCCCGACTGTGCAGCGAACGCAAGAAGGAGCTACATCGGGGGCGGCTCGACACCATCTAGCCTCAGTGTAATTCCACCATCCGCGAAGTTTAGTTAGATTGTTAGATGATACTGGAGAAGTGTACTGGGAGAAACAAGCGCCGGGTTCCGAACAAAGTTTGAGATCCCATCGCGGACGGAGGAGAGCTCGAGTCGAAAAGGGAAGCTAATGAAGTTGGCACGCGACGGTGGTTCAAGCACGGAGAAGCTTATCCCTGCATCGTAGAACGACCATTCTGTGCCTCGACCTTGCAAGTTCGGAATAGCGTGAAGGAGACATCTCGTCACTAGGTATAGACGGCTTTGAGAAATGGCAAGAAGAAAGTTCGTTCCAATTCGTTTGAATACCACTCTACACTGAAGATCGTGTAATGTCAGCTCTTGCTACGATTCGAGCGCAAAAACAAGTTAATTTATTCTATGCCTGTAATTAAGCGGCGGGGAAGAATGTATGGATTGCATTTTCGAGACCGTCGTGGAGAAGTATAATATTAAAGTCGCATTTAGTTCTGGGAACCGCGGATTACTCCGCGTAATTGTTCAGACGGCCAGTGTATAATACGAGACTTTTGTTCCTTGAATGAATCGTGCGAAGGGAGAGAAGGTAGGAGCGAGCGAGAGAGGGAGAGAGAGAGAGAAAGAAAGAGATCGGATGCGGAAAGTGTCCGCGTCGACATAATGACACGGAGGAGGAATACTAAATGAACGAGGCCGTGAATGATGTAGGCAAAAGGGAGCCGCGTTCCCACAATTAAGCACCTGTCTGCACCACAAAAGAGAAGCAATCTCCGGCTCGTCTCGGTAGTATCTCGGCGTTCGTCGAGTAGACAGTAGTTACAAAGGCAAGAGGCTCCGCGCTTCGCGGACAGTAATATCGATCCTTAAACCGGCGGAATAAGAACGAAGTACTTGAGTGCAATTACTCATCGATCTCTTATAGTCTCAGCCGTACGAAGTTAGAAGAACGATTACGAGGCGCGATAATAAGGATTCAGGAGAATTCAGGAAGAATTTCAGAATTTTTCAAGAGATTTTTATCAGAAAGTGAACGATTGTATAATATCTTTATTACATTACTTCGTCTCTGTGTGAATGTACAATAGCTTTAACTCCGCTCGTGAGTGATATCCGCGTGTAAATTGCCGAGAGAACTACTGGATGGCGAGAGTAACGGAAACATGACGCGAAGCTGCAAAGTCGGGGGTTGAAGGTCACGAAGCGACCGGTAAGCATAAAAATCAGATCTTGAATTGAACCTACTGGGACACTGGGACACTGGGAAGCTGCGCATAAAGGGTTTCCAGGAACGACAACACATTTGACGTGGTATATAAACGGACGCAGAAACGCGGAAGAGTAACTTCGTTGATGAGGCTACGCCCGTCACGTCGACGATACAACTCGTAAGCGGCAGGACAATGAGGGGAAGAGACGTTTGCTTGTCGGAGGGAAACACAGCGACGCTTCATCACCGCGGCGAAGCGAAACGCCGCGAACAGGATTCGTGACCGGGGGGTCGGAGGTCGAAACGTGCGGCGCGATTTGCCGGCGCGGAAGCTTTTAATAAGAGACGCAAATGATATATATCGTCGCGCGTTGCGGAGGCGGATAACCCGGTAAGAGCAAGGAGAAAGGGCCGAAGTAAACCGTACCGAGAGACGAGATCGGGAACGCGCGCGCGAGGGAGGCGCGGTAAGGAGTATCGGGTATCGATCGCATGGGACTGCGTCGAATTGTTGTATCGGTAACCGCCGCGAGCTAAGCCATCACGTGAAACCGCGAAGGCGAACCGATATCGGATATCACGAGCAAGAAGAGGATCCGGGAACGTTGTCGACACGGCGAGCGCGATAAACGTCCGTGTCTAGTAAATTCATGAGAGGAAGAAGCGAAGAGGGAGAGAGAAGGAGCTGGAGAGAAATTGTCTGGAGCGGACTTGTAAAATGTACGTAGGACGTCGGCGGTGAATTTAACACGGTATTATAGCGACGCGTGCGGCGAGAGGGTACGAAGAAGAGGCAATCTTCGCGATATCAAAGATATTGCCCTGACGGGCCGCGAAGTGGTTCTGCTTCAGGTGTAATAAGAGCTCTCGTAGATCGTGTTTACGACGAGTCGTGAAATCGTCGCTACGATTTCTCGAATAATAAAACGGACGCCAAGGCTGATCTTAAAGAGAAGTCTTCTTTTTAACGAAGGAGACGGGAAACTGTAAGCGGTTCGATTGCAAGGCGCGGATCGGAGGAAGAGTTTCAGGAGCTCAGAAAACATCGTGCTGTTTTTATCGTGTAAAAATACAACGAGAATCGAGACGAAGTAAGAAAAAGAGACAGAAATAGAGACTTGTCCGTCATTGTCAGATTGAGATATATCTTCCGGGTTTTCACGAGGGATTATAAAAACGAACGTCTCCATCTATACCGCGGTATCGTCGAGCGACGCCTGAACGAGACGCGAAGAGACCGCAACGAGAAACTATAACCGGCGATTCAACGGCGCGTGCCGCACAAGTCGAGGGAGAGAATATAACAACAGGTAAATCGCGCCCGAAGGTATTTCCGTTATCCTAACAAAGCATGCGAGGCGCGTTCGTAAAAGCGCGTTAGACACGAGAATAATATTGCCCCGGCCGCGATGTAAATTAAGAGGCGCCCGAAGATACCTCCGGAGAAAGCCGCGCGGATATCGAGGATACCGATAAGGAGTTACAAATCGCTGGAAAAGAGGGGCGTATCCCGCGGAAATTTATTCTACGGCTCGTGGACACAAGAGGCGGGAAATATCATTCGTTCCTCGAAAAAACGTCTGCTCGTTACTCGATTTGCGGATCTCGATTTGCATAACGAGCATCCGCGAAATTCGCGCTTAACACGGAAAATTGGAGCGATCGACGCGGATCCCCCGGGCCGGAAGTGCCGTCGTAAACACGATGAACTGAAGCGTGGACAGAGCAAGAGCAAGAAACGCCACTCGTGAAAGCGGCTCGAAGGGGGCGAAGCGGACGAAAAAAGAGCGCGGCCGCGGATCGCGATGGAGCGCGGCCCGGCGGCGGCGGTTAATGACGGCTCGATGAAAGGCCAGGCCAGGTATATTAGAGCAGGTAGATTTCCGTTCCTTGTAGAAGAATGGGAATACACTTACGGAACGAATGACCTCTCACAGAGCGGTGCTAGCGCGATGCCAGTCGTGTGAAACGACAAAGGCGCAACAACAGTTACAATAATTGCCGCAACCGTTGATATTGTATATCACGCCGAGGGAACTTCATCGCCTTTATTCTTTTATCGTATATTTCGATCGCGCGTACATTTTAATCTCGACGCGCCGGGTCGGCGTTACGATTTAAAATCGAACGGAATGCAGTGATCTGCGTCCGATTATACGATCGCACGAAGAAAAATTCCCGACGGGAAATCCGGCGAGTATAGACGGGATATAATACAAAGACGAAGGAAATTCGGATCACGTTAAAGGAATAAAAGAGAGCTCTCTAAAGGAGATCAATAAGCGTATCGCTCTATATTACGTGACGCGGTAAAAATAAAATCGAGATCGGCGCAAGCATGTCCCGCATCTGCCGCCGTGTGTCGCTTGATAGAACGTACGATTATCTGGCAAAAGCGGTAGCTTGATATTAAGATCTTAGGCGCAATCAACCTGAGGTACTCGACACTCGCGATTAACTGGCGGGTTGGAGAAAATTGCGCGAATGACGTTGAGAGTCTCTCGCTCGTCAACGTGTCGGCGCCGTATTATACGAGCGCGATAAAGGAAAAACGGGTTACAACGGGGGTACGATGAATCGGATGAATCTACGGCGTGCACAGATCGTCGAACAATCCTGATTTTTTCCCCGGACAGGAAGTGCCGGGACGCGCTTTATGATGGTGAAATCTATTGGGACACCCGTGGGCAGGTGTGGAGAAGCGGTTTGTCGCGGGTATTAAGTTCTTGTGTGTCTACACCGGTCATTCAAGAGGAACTATTAAATGAAGTGTTGATGGACGTAGCACGGTTTCGCGCTGAGACGGCGATAAATCAGCCTGACGTTAATCGCGATGCGCCACTCCACGTATCTGAATAACGCTTAAGCGGAGGAAGGAGATTGGGATCTTATTGGGAGGAGGAACGGGATTTTCGCTTAGAACTGGAGGCTCCGCGTCCTGGATCGAACGAACGAGAAACAGGGTGGAAAAATCGAGGGCTCGAAGGTAGGTATATTGTACTCGCAAAACATTTGCATAATTGTAACAAGATGTGTAGCTCGCGGTACAAGAATTTCGGAAATGACATTGGAGTATCGAGTCTTAGATCGCCATTTTTAAATTCATTAGTATATTAATGACACAACAATAGATCAATCGATCGTGAATAAACACTCGTTAAAAACAAAGTTATTTTTTAATTATGTTGCTAAGATGTGTTACGTGAATTTTTTGTATCTAATAGTGTTATTTTCGTTATTTATTGTTATATATCACTATTTTCTTTTGCGAAATATCCAACTTAAATTAAAAAATATTATAAAACATAGTATAATATAATATATAATAAAATAAAACATCACACATACACACATATATATACAAATTTTTTTATTTGAAGATGACGTTTATCGCGATTACATACAGTAATTTGCGTATGAAGAAAAACTAATTAACATGACGATCGATTCTAATTTGTCACATAAAAATTGCAAATATTTCGCGAAACAGTCAATATTTCCCGACATTTTTGTGTGTTCCACGTTAACGCCCGTCAATCTGATATTTCATGCCAGGCTTGCCTTTCAGATCGGATGTCTCGCCTCACAAAAATTTGCCGGCCATGTAAACGTCCCGTTGAAATACGAGAAGTACCTGGCTGCTAGCGTATCATCGTACGATCGTTTTCCCGCCAGCTGAATCAGCGTACCTGATCGAAGACTGCGGAAGACTGGGATATGAAGTTACAGGATTTTTTTCCGCATTCCCGAGAATCGCTAAACAACGAAAAATTACCAGCAAGAGCCGATAGTGAAAATTAATGACTCGCACTATACGAAAGGGGTAAGCATAATTAATATAAGAATTGAAGATAAAAAATATTGATCGCTTGAATGAAATGTGTTTTTTGGGTGGTTTTTTACAAAGAGGATTTTTTCTTCAAAAAATATTCATAAAGATTCGAAAATCTGATAAAAATTAGGGTTTTCTTATTAATTTTAGTAGGTGTATATTGATTTTTAAAATATATTCTTTTCTTCTGTAGGTTTATGGTTTTTCTGCGATCTCTTCTCTCTCTGCACAAAGACATCTGCACAGCAGACAATGACAAAATTTTCTATCTAAAAAGGGACTTGACAATTAGCACATTCAGTTAAATGTGTAATAAACATTTATTATACATTGAGATTATCGAAGTTTTGAAAAAAACATAGGGAAGATAGCCATAACAATATGGTGACTTGTGCAGAGCGTTTCATCGACAATTGAATTTGATTTCCGAGCAGCGTGAATTGTCTATTATTTATTTATTCTATTTTATTCCGACGTTTCGTGAATATTTCAGTTTACTTCATCAGTGAGAAGCAACCTGACTGAAGTTTCATTGACGTTGAAGTTGTTTTTGTATCGAGTTTATATCAAGCTTCGTGCTTATTTTATTGTCCTGATATTGTATTATTTCATTTTTTTGCGGTCTTAGTTCTTCGTGGTTTTACTTTTTTGCGATATTCGTGGTTTTACGGCGTTCATGGCTTTTAATTTCATTGGGTTGTGTTTGTGGTTTCAATATGATATCGGACGCTTTTGACAATATTCATTCAGATAAGAATGAAAAAAATAAGATTTTGTAGTTGCAAGATATTTTAGTTATCTCAATTTGACGTAATTACCTCAAATGTATCATCTATATTCCTATATATTATTTCTAAGATCAAACGCAAAATGCCTTTGAATAATCGGTAATACCGCGCATTTATATGCATTTACATGCAGTTTATATCCTACGTGAGAAATGAAACGTCGATGATGTAGCATAAATTTCTACATTGTAGTGAGAGAATGAAATACACGTAGGAAAGATTGAGGATGCTACAGAGTCCGTTAGAGGAAACGAAGTGGATCGTTTGATTTGAATTTCATGAAGGAAATCACTGTTAGATGACTCTACGTTGTGATGACTGTTTACAAACAAGCCATTTAAATAGCTATTAAACTCGATAATTAACGATCACTTTCACGACTCACTCTGCGCTTTACGATTAATGACTGATGATAAATTCGATTCTTTATTTGATCTTATCAACACTACATTATGAATGTGTATATCTATAGGATATTTTGCTAACTTAAATAAGTACGTTGGAATTTCTAAAATGTTGTAATAATTATTATTTAATAAGTAAATATTACTAACCGCATTTGTTTCTCTATTCTTCATTTCAAAATGCTTTTTTCAAAAGCATTTGAAATAAAGCATTTGTATACAAGTTAGAAGTTAGATTCATCGCAATTCACATCTCTTATGAATATGAATGTCGATGTCAAAACGATGCTCGCTTCTGGTCTTCTTCTGTCATCGATTTTCACAAAATGCTTCGACGTACTTGGAGAGTCTCTGATCGGAATTTCTTCCTTATCCTATGTGTGTACATACATGCACACGATAATAACACGCAGTAGTCGAGGTGCTGCCAATTACCGCTTCTGTTCAAATACCGGTACCTCTGATCGTTCCTCGCGCTTCTGCTATATCTTATCTTGCAGCACGTCCGCGATTTGTATCTGCAATCTATACGTCCCACGAATTACGCTTATCGTAATCAGAAATTCCGACGATATCATCTTTCGGAATAGATGATGCTACGTTTGGTCTTGTTTTTCGCTCACCGGGACGAGCAACCCCTTATTAGTTCGACGATGATCAACGTGGCGATAATATGATCCACGGTCGATAGTTCTGAGTGATTGTTATAGCTTCGTGTCAAGATTAATTACGCGACAATTACTTCACGTGATTTATGCGTTTTGTAATTGACGCTAATAATAATAGGAGTTATATAATTTCGCTTGCTGTTTAAAACATAAAATGTTTTTACGAAGTGAAATGTACGAATATAAACTGACTAATAATAACGATATACCTAACTAATGATATGTTGATATAACAATATTTTATGAGCTTGATTTTAGAGATGTTATATCTATCTGTGATATTCATAAATTCATTATCTTTAATTAACAAAGAGATAATTTGACACTTATCTGTGCGCAACGCGGAGTTGTAACATTACATTGACCTGTAAAAACAAACATAAAATCCAAATTATAGCAGCGTCCATAATAATCAATATTTTAAGAAATAGTTATTGCGCATAACATTTTTTATTCATTTTTTATTCAAGTAGACATTTAAGAAGAGATAATTACCTAATTTAAACAAACATTGCTTTTTATATAAGTACAAATTCTTAATAAAATTCGTAATAAAATTTCGTAGATAACAGTTATTTTTTTTAAAATGATTATGAATTATTATATGAGTTATTCAAATGAATTGGAATACATAAACGATTAATTTTACGGATAGAAAACAAAAATAATAAATAATCTATTATTTATTCCATTCTTGTTCCATCGTCGCCCAATGTCTTTCGAACCTTTCATCTTCTCTATTGCTGTTTCTTTGCCCATGGTACTCACACAACACTCACACGTGAAAACACGGGTAATTACGATCGTTCGTACTAATCATTAGAACACGATAATCGTACCATACTTCACATGTAGCATTTCCGACCTTACTTGCACGCAATATGCACTTTACTACATCGTGACAGAGGAATAATGTTGAAAAAGTACGATTAAGCACGATCTCCTCGACACACACGACGTCAAGAATAACTCATATAATACAGCAATCCGGACAAATCTAGGACAGCAAAGAATTTTAACAAATCACCGATATATAAATACCGATTGTATGCTGACAGATATTAAAGTACGGACTTAATTACGACAATACTTGCTAATTAAACGCGTCGCGATTGCTGCCACACTCAGCGCCGATCCGTTCCGCATCCTCGATCGTTCTGTTAATAAGCGTAAAATTTAAAAATAACATTCTGATACCGTCCGATACGATGCGGTTAATAAAGTCGAGTTAACGACTAATTAAGATGCGATGGATCGTCCGGACATACCTACATAAAATCGAAATCCACGACGCGCAACGCATTTCGGACGTATAAATACTGCGCAGTACATATCATTAATAAAAGATAGATATATCACGGTTTTTCGTTAATTAATTAAATCACTCGATTGAAAATCAAATAAAATAATTAATCTATTCGATATCGTGTGTTTCGCGATTCTTTCTTAAAATAAAATAATAAATTGCATGAAATATTTGCTTCGATAAACAAATTGTTTGTTGTTACGATGTCGAATCATTAATCACGGGTTTTAATTAATTGCGCAAAATGATAATTGCTGATTTTATACATGGGACGAATAGAACTTTTCATCTCGGAAAGGATTTTTCTTGTTTTCTTTCTTATTAATACGGGGGACTCCGTCCCCTACTATAATGCAAAGCACCATGAATTTGTGAGATTGATGTTATTACTCAGTTATACTGGGATTTTGTGGTTCTCGTTTCATTACATTGGTGGAATAAATTTCCACTTTAAAAATTCCCTTTACTACGTAGCGGGATAGCAGGGTCGGGGACGCGGAGACTCTCGCTCGACAGGCGACCGTTTTACCACTGAGCTATCCAGCATCCCCTTTCCTTTCGAAAGGCTAATAACACGCATACACGGAACGCAGCGAACGCCGCTACGTACCGGCTTGAATGGCAGCACCATGACCTTGTGTACAGAGTGGTCGGCTATACGCCACGAAAAAGCGCCAAGGCCGTACGCGCCAGCTGATTTCTTGTCGCTATGAAATATTTCGCGTGCCGTGTACGATAAATATCGAATATATTCCGTTTTTTTTTATCAATTTCGATAAATGACTGATTATCGCACGTTACAAATCTAACATATTTATTTCAGAACTACATTTCGTTTTGTTTTTAGATCGGGAGAGTATTTTTGTTAAATAATTTGTTGTTACCTACTTTATGTTAAATTTTTACGTTTCAAGAGGAATAAGAGTACGCGTGTCTAATAAAACAAGAATTTTTTTCTTTTTTCTTTAATTAATGAAAAAAATAAAATTTACTTGCCGTAAAAAGTGTGGTGATTTTTTTTTAACGTCTTGGAATCACGCAATTTTGCTTGTTTGCGGAACGTATAGAGCCGAAAGAGGTCAATCATAATAAGAAATTATATAATTTTTATTTTTTTTATTACGGGACAAAGACAACCGTTATTTTGCAAATATAACTATTTATAATCGTAACTATTATGATCTCTATCTCTAGAATTCATTATTAAAGTCAACAAGCAAAGTAAAAGATGGACTTTGGAGAGCACAACGCGATTAAGTTAAGATACAGTGCGTAAGTTAACGTTATAACAATCTTTAATTCATCAATGATGCGGTAACAGTTAAATCAGAACAATTTCGTCTCCGACGAGTAATAATAGGTGAATACTTCCTAGGTTGGGTGATCTACAGATAGTGCAATTTTTCGTGAGAATATCCAAGTAAAATTTTGGCTAATCATAGTTTGTAGTATAATTGAAACAGAAATGACGGTCAAAACTTGAACAACAAAGAGAAGTGAAGTCATTCACTCAGCCAGCTCAGAGAACAAAAGAATGAGCATCGAAGGCGTGGTAAAAAACATCTAAAAGTAATACAATTTTGAAGTAGAGGTATAGTTATTACAATTGAGACAATGATGCATTCAACAGCTCTATGATTTTAAATGACCACTGCCTCGTCCGGCTGTCAAACAGTGACATTATTAAAGTGTTACGTGTGATTTTGTGCGATGGCACGGCAAATATAAAACAAACCACGAGATCGCGTTATAATTCACCGTCACTATAATTCATTGTTTTTATATAAGTCCATCGGACATCTGAATTATGTGGGCACATGACGAATGTGTGTTCGATGAAAATTGGAAAGCATAAAGCAATTTCTCCAAGTCTATATCGACGAGGAAAATGTAATCAAAGGTAGTGATTTGGATAAATGTAATAAGATGCCTCTAAAGCGAGAAAGGAAAGCGAGAAAGGAATATATAATCTATTTCCATTTATTCTTCAACGAACTAGGAAGCAATACGGAAATTGTCAATATATCAAATGTTCGCACAATCACTTGAAGCCTGCTTTCAATCGTGATTAATTGTTAATTACGCGATAATGCAGTCACCGGCTTAATAATAAGAATATATGGGAGTCGCGAAAAAAAAGAAGAAATCTAAAGGCAATATGAGTTCGCTTTATTAATTACAAATTCTAATTATCATATTATTACTATTTCACTGTTTCTCAACGCCTTGCCAGCCGTCTAACGTTCTGTTGCACATCAAAAGCTGTTATCTTATTTATCAAGCGCTCGAGCGATGAATTAAAACTGCTCGCTATTTGCAATTCATATTAGCATTCGTCATCTACCGCCGACCGGTGATTCGATCATTTTTTTTTTCCACATCGCGAGAGACATTCGGGCATTAATCTTAGACCCGAGACGCGCTCGCGTAGGAATTAATTCAGAAATGGTTCCCCGGCGATGACGTCGATGCGACTCCACTTGCTGTCAGCCGGCGAAGGTATCTAAGCCCGCAAGAAGTGCCGCTATGTCCCACATAAGAGCCGAGGCGGCGGAGGATGATTCTGGGACAGCCGACCGGCGCGTTCGGTTATTACGTACCTTCCGGGTCCGGCTTGCCGTTGGTTCTTTTCGGCTCTTAAACCTGATACCTTTAACGGATTCGGTAAATTCCAATATTTTTATTTTTACTTATTACGAAAAGAAAATAGACTTGTATAAAAAGAATAAAATTACTTCCGTGTGACGAGTCGTAGATATTTTGTAGAAATTTTTTTAATGAGTTGGTTTTGAAAATTGGTCTGTTATTTATCGTTGGTAAAACTCCTGCGGAAATTAATTTCCACTTTTTAATTTGAGATTAATCTAATTTAAATTTTCTCCTTTATTTGAAATATATATAGTTTGTGCTGACCGTGCGAGAGGAATGACAAGCAGAGTCGCGAAGCGTTCAATGGACATTTTCCTATTAAAATTACTTTCGGAACTACAATCATAGAGTAGTGTGTTAGAAGTAAGTGAAAAAAATAAGAGAAGATTTACGAGCAGCTCTTTTGCCACTAAATGCCATGACTTGTCCTTTCTCTGCTTATTATTCTACTTCAAGACCGCAGATGGTGGTTGAACCACTTAACTCGTAATTCAGCGTATCCTTACTCACTGAGATAACGCATTCGCCGTTTTTTGCCGTTATTACGATGAAAAAGCCCGTACGTGATTATACGAGTGCAGAGTGTTACGCAATTTTTTTTTTTTTTTTTTCCATAAAGTTACTACGACGATTTTAGAATCGCGTCCGCGCGGCGAGACGGAAGCAAATGTTTTTCCCGCGTACACCAGGAATTGTCTGATTATGCGTTACGACGCGACAAGTGGATCACTGGCACGCACTGGAAACTTCTGGCGCTATTAGAACAGAGCCACACGGCGTCTTTGTCGACCGGGAGATGTTCTATCTCGCGCGTCGGTTCTTCTCCCGCACCGATTTTTTGGATCCCGTTCCAAGTCGTGGCACATCGATCGTGTTCTTCGGCTTTGGCTGTCGCTCGGAATGCGCTCCTCTTCGTGCTCGACACCCGCTCGCATTCCAACGCATTCAGGAAAAACTACTTCCTGAATTAACCATCGGTTAGCATCACGCATCGCCTCATCACCGATAGCGTGAACCCTTCATCATGCTGTCAGAATGTGTGCAGGATGTTAAAGGATGGGCTGGAACAAAGTTGCTCGACGTCATTAACTAACAGTAATTTTTATCTGACTCGCCTCTTCGTGGTAACGTTATCCAATCCGAACTCTGCGCACATTTCTGTGAGGCTATTATTTAATTGCCTCGTAAATTATCATTAGGTAATTCACGATATAATGAAAAAGATAGAAAAAAAGGAAATCCCGTTTAGATGCACGAAAAGAGAAGCTTCTTTATTTTTTAGAATTTTTAGATATTTCAATATTTTTTGTATTAAACTATTATATTATTATAATTTTTTACTCGTAATATATTTTTATGTAAAAGTAAAATACTGAAAAGATAGAAACACTTTCGAAAATAATTTAATTTTTTCATAAAAATATAAATTTTGCTCTCAGTATGAAAAGTTTGATCGTGTTCTCGTTTTTGACTGACGTTGTGCCGAAAATTGTTCAGTCAACAATAAAATACGCATCTCGCCGTTACGTATCAATTCGATCTGGAGCATTGCGGTGTTTATTGCACCGTAACAACGAAATGAATATTATAACTTTCACGGGCGCGCATAGATGCTGATACTGATATCAGCATCCATACTCGTGAAAGTTCGGCTATTCACTTTTCTTCCTGATCTAATACGAATGTCGACTTCCTGATCTAGTTCGATGTCGCCATTTTGCTTGTAATTATGCCCGGTTTTCCCCCTATTCTTCTAGAATTACGAACCTTGAAACATTAATGTTATTATGGTTTGTAGTCTCTATTTTATGCAAATGGATTTCAAAGTTTTTTTTTTCAAAATTGCGTTCGCGTTACGTACTTATTATACATAATTATTATAACACGTAATTACTATTTATAGAAAATATAACTTTCTATCGTGCTGTATCATGTCATTTTGAATCGAGTAAAATGACGATGAAGTAAATGCTGAGAATCTTTTTACGTGTAAGTTTCAACATGACTGAATTTGCGTCTCCCAGAGTGCTTCATCGAGCACTTATCTTCAAAGTGCACTCCGGTTCCATTGTCGCAGGAAACAAATCGAATTTAAATTCGTGCCCTTCCGTCCCTCCCTGGGTACGGGAACGCTCGAGGCATTCGAGAGATATACCGTATCGCCGTCCGGCCCGCGTGTGCACCGTGTACGTCAAGTTCACCCACTTCGGGCATCGATCGTCGTCGGCGGCAGCGGCAACGAGCCTCTCGCTCGCGCGCTTAGCATATACGCGTTGTATATCCCGGCGGTAACGCGACAACGGGCGACGAGCGAAGGTTGTTCAACTCGGGCGGATCTTGTAGCACCGTCGGGTATAACGGGTCCTAAGGCCCGCGCACGCTGCCGGCCAGGCACGCTCCACCTTCGTTCGGCTCGCCTCCTCACGGCTAGGCGAGCGAGCGCGCGCCTGCACCGTATACCCTCTTCCTCGGCCCGCTACGAACCTTCTCCAACCTTCTCCAACTTGGGTACGCGCGAGTACGACTTGTCGGACAGTCAGTCAGCCGTGCACCATTGTCGAAAGATCGTCCGGGTAGTCGACACGCGTCTTCCGACACTCTTCCTCGCTTCAGTCCGCTTCGTCCGGTGTCGCGAAATCGCGATCTGTTCTTCTCCTTTTTCTCGTCGCGAATTTTCGAATATCGCGATACCCGGTCGGATTCCGGAGTTTATTCTGAGCTTTCGAGTTTCTTCCGGTGGTATTTCTTCTTTTCTTCCGAACAGGTGATAGTCAAAGGGCTAACGCGCGGATCCGGGCGGGTTCGGTGGTGCACGGTAAAAGCCGTTTCACGGTTTATTTTCGCGATCGGGCGCTCCGCGAGATCGTCGGGTGTGTGTAGCGATCGCGTTTGAAGTGATTCGATGCTCCATCAAATTAACTGATTGTGACAAGGTAAGACCTTGATGTCCTTTGTTAAGTAGCATATTTGATTCATTGAATTATGCGAATTTGCTTAAACATTTGCTTTTTATCAAATTTTCAATTTTTTTTGTAAATATTTTGCACGAATATAATTATTTTAAAAGGTACCACATAAATAAAATTATTTAAAAATGCACCACATAAATGAAATAATAATTGGTTTTTTTTTTAGAAAAATCCAAACAAAGTTACAATCAATATGAGCAAAAATGTAATTTAATATTTACAATATCTTTGCTGATAGTCTCGATTGATGTTTTTCTTAATTTTTCTCAATCGAATGTTGATTATTAACCGAATGAATTTTGTCTGCGTTTGCCGGCTCGTGCATTGGTCCATAAATATCCTCTCTTGAAAAAAATATCAATTGCATTTTGCAACATGCAACCGTCTGAACGAATATTATCTACGCTTATTAAATGCTATATTATAAATTACGATATTATAAAAAGTTCGTTTTAAAGATAACAGATACAAAAGTAACGGAATTTGTTCAAAATAATTAATAATGAATTTCCGCATTTATAATTATATAACGGTTGCGAATTTTAATGGATGCGCGAAGATATTATCCTGTTATCGAGAAATGTAAATGAGAGATATTATAACATTTATAACGACGTTAGGTTACAAAAACGAACAGAAGCATTGCCCGGCTCAGGATTCAAGATAGGTTATAAGTAGCTGATAAATTACACTTGTATCTATTTCATTGCGCCACAGCTCGCAGTCACTTCCTCGTGAAGAGCACGCTGCTCTCCTTCCTGTTTCTCCCTTTTTTTGCATCATTACGTTACGTGTTACACTTGTTGAATCGTGTTGCACGGATGTTTTACTATATTGTCTCATTAGGTGATTAAAGGTAATGGGACCATTTTTGGAATTTATACGCCACGCTCCAAAAGAGGCCTGAAAATGAATGCACAGATTATCTTAATATGCTCGTGACCTATTTCTATCGGATCGAACGTTGATTATTGAAAATAAGTTTGGAATTATCTTTTTATCATTAAAGTTTTTTGTCGATTTAACGTCAAATTATATATAATTTTCATAAATTTAAAATAACCAGAAAATTAAAATTTTATTTATCTATTTAAATCTGCAAAGTTTAATTAGTTCTTAAACATTTTCTTTTATGTTATCATAATTTATAAAATATCAATATAGAAATGTGTTTTTGCTAATGCAAACTCAGTCCGATTTCCAACAAAATCGCATTAAATACAGAGTATCCTTGGACCCAGTGCTAAAACTGATACGGCTTTAGCACATGAAAACAAGTTGAAAATGTCTAATAAACATATTTTGATATCCGAACGGTTTTGGAGTTAGGTTTACAAAAAGTGCTAAAAAATTCCTCCGTCGACTTCATAGATCCACGACGATTTAGAACTATGGCAACTGAACTTAATGCTGCCGTTGTCATTCGTGAAACTTTGAACATTTTTTAAGAGGTTCGAAACAATTCGTGCTAGAAAGTGTGGTGAAGTCGGAGGAATTTTTAGCACATTTTGTAAAGCTTTAAACAGAATAAAGAACATTAAACAATATTTACTTTAATTTGTGTTCTTACAAAAGCAACTTCAATACCTTATAACTCCGAAACCATTCAGATTTAGACATATGTATATTTATTAGATATTTTCTTGTTTTCATGTGCTAAAGCCGCTGTTTTGGCACTGGGTCCAGGGATATACTCCTGTATATCGCAGAATACTTTATTATCTTAAACACATTTTTTGAAATTATTAATGTTCCGGCAAAAGATTAAATTCATTCATGTACAAAAAAGGGTAAATTGTCGTTACATTTCTCTTATAAATACTTTCGTATAAATACTTTCAATTTTCGCTTGTTCTCTTCTCTTTCGCTTCCTTTATCTCTCTGTCATTGAATTATTTAGTCTTTCACGCTTCAATGAAACTGTTTCTCATAATGAAAGCTTCATGCCGATGAAAAGATAACCGTTGCATCTTTCGCGATAACGAAACAGCAAGCATATTATCGTTATTAATGTAGGCTAAATTAAAGATCAATAAGAGGCACTTTTGCGTGAAAAAACCGTCCATTGCGCGAAACGGTCACGGTGGAGGCGTATCTGATTTCCATAACACAGCCGCTTATCTATCCTCTCTGAACGAGATCAGATCTGGTCGCGTTGAAATTAATGCGCTTTACTGACCCGGATCGAGAGACGTGCCTCTCAGCCGATCGTTCTTACCATTCTTCATGCCTTGTCTCGTTTCGTTTCTTATCCGCCGTGATCTAATTCTAGCGGCGATGGATGTTCGACGCTCGTTAGAGCGCAAATCTGTTTGTTATAAATAGCGTGTCTTTATTGCGCGCGCGATCTTTTCCGCTGGCGTTCAGCGTTCCGGAAACGGGGATCTCGTTCTTTTAGCGATCTCGGGAATATCACGAATAATCTTCGGCGATTCCCTCTATCAAGCCGTCGCGTCGGCTTGGAGATCGATATATACGTTTCGAAGTACTTCTGTTTCTTCATTTGAACATCTCCTATAAAATTTATGATAACGTCGGATTTTAAGGAAGTAATATTTTGCTGATGCATGCATTTAATGAGTTTACAAGATATTGCGTTACCATTTCCCTTTTTGGTTATAATCTGTTAATTTATTTCTTGTTAAATATTAAATTTCGCTTCTTATTGAATGAGTTGAATGGGTTATAGAGAGGGGAGAGTAGTTCCCTGTAAGTGCATTTGCGTCTATTTACGCTAGAACGTTTCGGAAAATTGCTACGCGTGCTCGCCACCGAAAATAGTCAGTGCGTAAATAAAAGGAGCATGAATAATAATAATTATTGTTGCGTACAACGGTTCTGTTCATTAAAAAGAGAGATGAAACTATCAATTGTATTCAAATAATTATATCCAAATTGAAATTCTTGTCCGATTCTCGTGATGATATTATCTTAAATTAAAGCAATTATACTACACGCTATATAATAAAGTTATTATAAGCTTGACAAATAATATATACATATAATCTCGTTATTTAACATTTTTTAAATTATTAATTTTAAATAATATATTTTCGCGCAACACCCTCGAAAAGTTCATGATATTTGAAAATTAAACCTAACTCGACACGCTTAAAATTTTAATGTTTATACTTAGCAATGAAATAATTGATAATATATGCTTGATTAATATATCACTCAATAAATTCGTTCAAAATTATGAATCTCTTCATAAGATTGTTTGCAACTCGGCAGAATCGCCTGCGAGCGGTTTTCTGGTTCGTGAAGAAACATTCAAATGGTTAACGGTACCCTTGCTCGTAGAATTCGCGCGTCGGATTCTACCGGCTATTCTACCGATGGAATAATGTCTTGTCGGACTTCTCGCACACTTCGACCGCTCACGTTTCCCCTCGAGATGCACGACGCGGCGGCGTCACATACGATGGACTCCCGAAGAAGATCGACGCCCGTTCGGTACCGTTAGCGGACACGAATATAAAAATGAAAAAAATGCAACGGTAAAAAAAGAAACAACCGCGTGACAATCAGCTGCGATCGTTAGAGAATTCCATTCGTGATGTTAATGTTAGGGTTTACAGTGCGTCGGGCCTCCTTCAGGCCGAGGTTGAAAGCCTTCGTTAAAACCTTCGGTTGTGGAGATTTCAACGCGGGAGAAAGAACGTTCCGTTCGTTTATGATCGTGCAGCCCCCTGCCGCGCGCCGTCACGCGTCCGCGACCGCTACAGACGATATTTAAAATCTTACCTGCATGATGTACAGTTTTCGCATATTTAATTTGTACAAATATTTAATTTATATTTATTGATTACAATTCTTATTTAGGGGACGATTGTCACAATTTTTACTAGAGTTTTAAAAGGTTCTGACAAAGATTTTTATTTGCGTTGCAGACGTCTACGCGAATTTCGTGCCGTGACGTCTGCAACGCAGATAAAAGTCTTTTTTAGAAACTTAGAATTGCGCAGATAAATGCTTAACTTACGTCAATGGTAAAGTAATGCTATTGTTCGCATTCCGCGTGCATAGACGATTGGAACAATCGGAAATGAGCATCGAATACGAATATACTTTCAATCGAGACCTTAGTTGACAAATCGGTGATCAGAAATTCACGTCACGCAGTCTATGTAAACTCGCCAAGAGTCAACCGTCTCGACAGTTGCGTCAGTGGTAACCATTGACGATCGCATGCATTTTGAGTTTTTTGATTATTTTGCCCGATAGCAAAACTCTTGGAGGGTATTCTCATATCTACGGTCACTGAAAATTCATATATGTATAATAGTTATAAAGAATACTTGATTCAGATATCCATCTCTGTCAGAGTCAGCATGACAGTATGCAACGTTAGTTTTAACGTTGTTTAATATGCGTCTTATATATGTATATAAATAACACGAAAACTTATTTCTTACATCACCGTTTATATACATATGATTTTATTTGTGAAATAACAAGAGGTAAATTATAGCGAAAAAAGAGAAAGAAAGAGAATTAAATTATACTACAATAAATTAGAGAATAACATTCAGTTATTATTTATTCGCACTTTATAAAGCACTTGTATCGTCGGATTATCGTAAGAACAACTGTTGAAACATAAGTACACAGTACGCAGATACGAATTTTTGCAATATATAACTGACGCGTATCCGTCCGCATGAATATTAACGCAAGCGTCGCATCTTTGTCGGTCATAAAATTAAAACCTACGACTTCCGCGCGCTTGCTCCACCGCTTCCGACCGTCGCTTCTTCCCTCGCAATCGCTCCTTTCGGCGATCACGCAAGATCGTTTTTTTTTGCGACCGGTGGCTTCTCTTTCCTGTTGACTGGTTCTCTCGATGTGACGCGGGGCAACGAGAGATCCATCCGAGATCTAGATTGTTTGCTCAAGATCAGGTTCAGGCGTTTGAGTGTAGGTCATCGTGTCGAGGACAGCCTCTATAGCCTCGCGAATCGAGATTCGCGAGATAGACGATCTTGCCTTTTTATAATTCGTCGCGCATCGTCCTCAACGATGTAGTTCCCAGAATTCGTAAAGAAGTTGAACAAAATTTTTCGACGCGGTCTCTTAGATCTCATTTTAAAATATTTTTTTCTTGACTTTTGTTTCAGTGCGAAAATGCGGATGCAGCTGCTGAAGATCGTGGTGGTCCTGTTGGTGGCAGGATCGGGCGATACCAGGCCTCAGAATGGTGGGTATCCCACACGGAGAATCATACGACGACAATGTATATTTCGAGTTATGACGCGATCGGAAGTGATCGGTGCAATGAAACGATTATTTAGCAATGAAACCGTGCAACGTGACGATTAAGCTGGCGGGCAGGAAACGATTTTCTAAACGCGAAATTGATGCTTTGTTCGCGGTGCAATCGTAGCCAATGAACCATGCTTATTCAATTGCAGATCTGTTATCTTTTAATATATCTTAATTGCGGCAGCCTGAGAATGATCAAATAGCGAGTAGTGATTAGTAGATACCGATAGTGTTCGCGCCGACTTTGTAATTCACTCGGCAGTGATTTGTATTTAAGTATGTAACAATTGCATTTCTCGCTCTTTCTATGTAATAACGAGTTATTCATCTCCTTTTCCGAAGGATTGAATTTGTGTGCTCAATGTTCCAATTATGGAGAAAACGCATATATGAGGCGCATCAATCGCGTAATTACTCAATAGCATCAATTCTTGTAGCGTGTCGGATAACAACCTGTCTTCTTCGTAGAGCCGCAATTACGCCGCTGCTTCTCGTGCGTTAACGTTACCACCCGCGTTTTTCTTGCAAAACCGAATTTCTTAAGGCGGAAGTGTTTAACTTGGCAGTCGCTTGAATTTAAGGCATTGAGAAATCTTTGCGTCGCAACGGAATAGTGATTTTACGTGTTTGGTTATTATTAACGCATTATTGGCGAGCTTTGTCGACGTTGCGTGTCGGCAGGTTTGCGTGTCATTAGAATTTCTGTGCAAAATTCAAAATAATAACTTTTCCCTTTTTTTACCTTTTAGGCGTGGATTTGCAAGCGACGACGACGATAGAAAGGAGCGACGCGGAATGGAGAGGCATCCAGGTTTCGAGCAAGTCACACGACATTGTTCGAGACGATAGCAGGTATACAGGGACTTCCGGAAGTAATAGAAAGTCGTATATCACATATTTCCGCGATAGTGCTGATTCGTCGCGCGAGCATAACGCAGTCGGTTCACACGCGAGCGATTTCGCTCAGAGCGCGACGGCGACGCGATCGTTTAGCGCTCGTCGTTCCAAGCTCGACGACATCTGGACGATGCCTGAATCCAGAGCGATAATCGCTCCTCCACATTTTTCAAGGACGGATGTGTTAGGTAAAATTGCGAGAATCGCCACGGTTCGAAACTCGAGCGAGGCAGATCTTCGAGGATCTTCGCTTCACGTTTCCTCGAGCAATTCTAAAACAATTCAGAACGAAAAGATAGGCTGGGCAGGATTTAGTCCCGATTTAAGAGTCGTTCGAACGAATTATTCCGGAACGATGAATAATGGGAATTTAGAGAGATCGAAATCTGGAGTGACTGCGAATGAAAATCTTGAATCGGTAGTCGCTCGAACGAGGTACTCGTACCCGACAGGAAACGATTTCTTGGCAACTCATGCATCTGGTTCGGAGAAGATGGATGACGATATCTCTGTCGCGGTAGGAAATCGTCGGAAGTCAAGCTCGATTAGGTCCGATTCATTCGCGAATAAGGATATTGAAGGCGAGACGTCACGTTGGAAGTCAGAGCGGGGTGTAAATAGATCTTTCTTGCAAATAGGAAGGACGAACGTTCCGAGTAATTCTCAACAGGTAGACGCTGCTACTCGTTCTATTCATAAAAATCGCAATTTGATTCGTAAAAATACAGACCCGGTCGTACTTTCGCACGAAAATTCAAAGTCGGGTGTCATCACTGATTCTCTCCGCCACTTTGGCGGCAATGGTTTGAATAATTCAAAAAGATCGGCACACGGGACGAAGACGTCCTTGGTCCCACATTCGAAATCTGACGTCGTCGATCACAGTCGTTTCCCGCACGGAAACGCAGTTACTCATAGAAGTTTCGTTAAACTCCGGCATCCGTACTTGAATTCGAGTCGGCGGAACGCCAGCGACGTTGCGTCGAATACGAAGTTGAAGAATGGCAACGACGCTGGTTCTACCGGTATCGAACTGAAACAGCCAGCGAAGGGCTATTTAACGAGAACAGCTGCGAAGAAGCCCGGTTCGAACAATCGCGCGACGTCCAAACCGACGAAGAACGGTCATTCCTCGTCCGTTCAGAAGTCGCCGAGTCAGGAAGTCGATGGTGGGAACAAAATAAAGGACGAGCACGGCGGTACGTCCGTGCAATACAGCGCGCACTTGAAGAACTGGCCGAACGAGGCACTTCAGGACATGGAGGATTTATACAATTACGAGAAATACACCGCGTCCTTGGAGGACACGAGTCACGAGTCGGGTCTTTCGGACGCTGACGGAACGCCGATTCTGTCGTCGAATAATTACTTTGACACGGACCCGATCCTCGACTCCAGCGTGAAGAAAATCATTCACTGGTTGAAGGTACCGGCGATCGTTCCGAACAGTACAACACAATTTTTGGATTACACTGACGACAAAACGACCGAGCCGGTCTTCGAATCGATCTACGAAAACTTGGAGCCTAATCGTCCGTTAAACGATTACGTCGACAATTATGAGAGCGTCGTTTTTCAGGATACACCGCCGAATCAAGATCTCGATAAAACAGACTCTCACGCGAACTATCCGATCCAATGGTCAAACCCGAGTTCACTCGTTCGTCCTCAATACGTAGGGTCTTCGAATTCTTCCGCTACTTTTGTTCCTTCCTCTTGGTCCGACGTGGCGTCGCTGCGGAACAAGACTGTTTTTAACCCTCTGACATACGTGACGCAGAATACAGTGGTTCATATCCTGAACGACGGCTTGAAGAAGCCGAATGTGACCGTGACGCAATTGAAAACGCCCGAAACAGACACGGCGGCCGCCGATCAAGCGGCTTCTTCGGGATCTTCCTCGGGGTCCTCGGGGTCCTCGGGACTGGCACAAAGACCCAACGTTCACATAATGTTCACTTCTCAGAAGGACGAAGATAAGGGACCTCCCAAGCAGGAGAACAATACTTTCTCTTCGACCGACAACGCGAACTGCCCGACGATCATGATAAACACTTACACTCGAGTGAACAATACGATTCAGAGCAAGGAAGGGTGCACCGATCTGAACATAATTGTCAACTCGCACGTCTCGAATACAAACGTGTTCACGCCAAGTGGTACACCGGCGATCGCGGGGGATCAGCAGACCTCATTGGCGACACAGAGCTACGGCGGCGCGGACGAGAGCGAGAAATACGCCGAAGCGTTCACCGATCTCTTCCATGAGGATTCTCTGAACAGTTACGTAACCGCGTCGACTGGAACGTACAACCCCGGCCCGCTCGAGACGCCGCAACCGGGCCAACATAACTATTACGATTCCCAGAAAGATCCCAGCGAGATCCCAGCCCAGTGGAACGATCCCGTTCAGTCCCCGGGACTGTCGACCGTCGAGGTGTTCCAGGGCACTCAGATCAGCGTGTCCGGCTCGAGCGTTCCGTTAGCGGACGCGGAAGCGACGGCGAGCCCCGCCGGATCGTCCGTCGACGGTCCCACTGCTGGTTCCGGCGTTTCCGCGAGCGGGCCACCTGTCGCCGGGAGTCTTGACTCCGAAAATCCCGCTCAGGACTTGCCCGTGTACTTAGTCAAACCTGGTCCGGTGAAAGGTCAGGCCAGTGGCGGTCTAGGTACCTTGCAATTGCCGAGTCTTCCCAGTCGACCTAGTATCGCAGTTAATCCCGCCGCTTTATCGAGCATTGCTAGTCAGGCTTCGTCGACTTCAGGCTCTTCGGGATCGTCGTCCAACGACGACGACGACGACGACGATGATGATGATGAACTGTCGCCAGGCAGTGTATTGGAGTCAATGGCTTCAGTTTTCACGTACTTTTCCTTCTTAAATCCGGTGGGTTACGGCTTCTTCAGCCTCGCCGCGGCGCCGTTCGCCGCAATGGCAGCCGGCGTGCTCGGCGTAGCCGCGGTCGTCTTCCCGTGGGCGATACCGAGCGTCCTCGATTTCGGGCGTTCCGCCCACAAGACGATCAGTTTCGCACCGAATCTCGAGGAGTTCGTCAGGCGAGCCGTGCACAAGTACGATCGTCTGAACGAGTGGAAGAGTAGACGTAGGAAGCGCAGAAGATGAATCGCACTTCGATTGATCTTGTAACGCTCTTGGTGATCTTCGGATAAGTAGGAGAGCCATGGCACAAAGCTTGTATGAAGCAAGTACGCTCCCGTTTTTAGAGTTACCTTAAATTGGATGAGATTTACAAGACATACCGTAATGACCGTTTGCATCGTACGGTAACGGATTGAAAATGATGCGTGGTTAGTAGGAAAAGCAAAGAGAGAAAATAGGTAGATGATTATGTTTGTTTTAAAACATTATATGCTGATGTAGCGCATATAATGATAATACAGGATAATCGTATGGTATTTTCCATCATTAAGGGTGAAGTTTACTTTATCCTGAGTGGATAAGATAATAAATAAATATAATAATTAACAGTTCTCACATCCGTCCTTCATAAATATAATTTGTGTAAAATAATTAAGATGATTATATCGCAAAATAATATATTTTTGTATGTTTAATAGCTTTATTCTTTTACGCCAAAAGTAGCGTGGTAAGAAAATACTTGCTATTTAATTAATTAATTTATTTATTATAATTACATAGATAGGATAATCAGTGCAAACTCATTGACTTAATATTTTATTACGTTACTATTAATAATTATTAATTCACGTTATATTACTATTTATTTATCGCTAATATGATCATGTGTAGAATAATGAGAGTATTGCGCTTTTTATTTTATCGTATCGTGTATTTATAAATTCTATGTGTAGTATTAAAAAAAGATGCTCTGTTTATAATATTTAATATTATCTCTTTGCGGTCTAAATTTCTCATAAATGAGCGAAGATCAATTATCTCGTTCCTAATTTCATCTCACTGGCGAATTTAAATCAAAGAATTTTTATTATTTATAAAAAAATTTGTGGAGGTCGCAAAAATGTAGTTTGCTAATTATAATTGTGTATGGATTCGAATGTTTAGAGAATTACCGTGATAGACCGCAAAATTATGTCCAGCTCGACATAAGACTGCAAAGAGTTATGATTAGCGTTTCCTATTATATTGGTACTTTAACTTAATTAAATTTTACAGTATTTCAGGGCATTAACAGTATTTGTGCCAACGAATATGTAATGTTAATAAAACATTCAGAACAAAAGATTAATACTTCATTGGGCGATCATATAATTTTTTACGCCTTCATGTATGTTATATATAAAAATATACGTTCCTATCTTTGTACCTACCATCCTTTTAAATCCTGATCTATTATATATTACCATAAAAATATAATAACATTTATCATAAAGAGAACGCTAATTAAAATTATAATTATAATGAAAAATTATGCGATATTTGATTATTACATTTACACTTCATTTAATCATTTAATTACTTAAGCATATCAAAAACAGAAATAACTTTTACTCCATCAAGTTTAATCTTATGTTACCTTTTTTTATAGCTTAAAAAAATTTATTATATGCTTGAAAAAACTCAAACTTTTGTTAAACTAAAATTTATTCAAACTAAAATTAAAATAGAAATAAACCAAAGATTACAGTTTTATGGTATCTATTTTTCTTCTTCAAAAATTTGATTCACGAAAATCTCTAAATTTTAGTTGCTAATTAATTAAAAACTATTAATGGTTATAGATATCTCTGATAACAGAAAACAACTTAAAATTACCTTTAATCTAATAATAAAGAAGTTTCAATTTATTATAGGTTAATCTTTTTAATTCATTTATTATGTAAAATACATTGTAGACACGTCGACACGTGTAATAATTTATTCTAAACTACATTGTTTTATTACACTATTGCTTTCTTATCTTACATTTAATTATATTCATGGAGCTTGACAGTGGTGTCAGTCTTTTACTGCGCAAATCAAGCCTTAATTATTGCACAGAAAAGGTAAGAATAATGTTCAATAACATTAGGCATTTTTGCTAATCTTTTGGTTCATCCAGCCATATATACTTTTGTAAAAATTATTTACAAAAATGTATTTATCAAAATTATTCACAAAAAAGATATTCATACAAATTATTTATAGATGAGAGATGAAAGAGAGAGCAAGAGAGAGTGTATATGTGTGCATCTTATTATTTTATAAATTATTAAAATCGTGATTCAAAACAAGATGAAATGTCATCATACAATAATTATCGCAATATGATATGATAGATATAAATCTCTTATATATATAAAATCTGATACTACGTCGCGTTGATAATGCGATGATTATTTAAATTGGGAATACTCTGCGAATCTATATTTCATTGCTCCTCAACAAATCTAATGGTGAAATTTTATTTCAGCGAACAACTGAACGACACCCACCGTGATTTGAAGGATCTGCAATATATGGATCAATCTCTGAGAACCGTCGCCACTCAACTCCTCAACGTTACAAATCCACAAGATGTGATGAAGGTAAATAACGAGGAACTCGTCAAGGCCGAGCCTAGCGTCGCGACTACGCCGAAATCCTCGGAGAAGAACACCCCTTCGTTGATAAGGGACGTTAGTTCGGAGACCAGCAATTTGGAGCCCGTGAGTTTCGGCAGGCCGATCAATTCCAAGTTCAGCTACTTTGAGACCAGCCATCCGGGTCAAGCGATGGCGATGACGGAAGAGGAGCTCGAGCGGGAGATGAGCACGACGAGGCTGATTACCGCCTACAAAAATCACCCGACGACCACCGGCGGTATTTCTACTTGGATTCTGTTAAATCCGCCGTCCACAACTGTGAAGAGCGTGGAGATCGAGAAGACAAAGACGCAGCAGCCGTTCCAGACGGAGGTACGACTCACGGTGAGACCGAGCTCGTCGGTCGAAAAAGTGGAAACGATCCCTGAAAAGATCATGGAGAAGACCACACCACTGTTGACGCCTGTTATAACCACCGAGAAAGTGACCGTGATCACGAAGAAACCGACCGCGACGACGATGAAGAAGATCGCGACTACTTTGAGACCGGAGAAAATTACTCAAGATTCAGGAAAGGTAGAAACCTCGTCGAGCACGACTTTGAAGATGACTCACACCACGACAACGAGCACTTCGACGACGAGCGACGGAACGTTGACGACTGTTGTCACGACAAAGAAGAGTCCACCGCCGAGAACCACTTCTAAGCCGAAAGTCACCACGCCGAGAACGACCTCGCATTCTAAGGCGACGACAACGAAGGTGACAACGACGAAACCGGCCAGACCGAAGCCAACGAGGAAAGCCACGATCAAGCCTGAAACAACGAAGAATGAGACTTCTGCGTCGACGGGTAAGATCGAAAAGGTGACCTTTAAACCGGTCCCGATCATCACGACCCCGCAGAACAAGCAGGAGAATACCGAGAAGCCGTTGTTTGTTACAAAGATAAAAGCGTCGGTGCTCATGGACACTCAGAAGACTCCGATCACTTTGCTTCCAGCTACTACCGCGTCCACCCTAAGCGCCAGTGCGTTGAAATCGACTTTGTCCAGCGCGGATCTTGTGGAGGTGCCAGTGAGATCGAAACCGATCGGCACAAAGGGGAACAACGTGCTGAAGGTGCAGCTGAAGAAGCCCGTGGACGAGACTACGCAGATTGAGATAGAGCCGATCAAGGTAAACGCGCCGATCCTGAAGATCGAGAAGGTCGACAAGAACAAAATGGATGAGATCGTGTTGAAGGACACGGAAGATCTTGACAATTCCAGAATAGATCTAAAGTTTGACTTTAATCCCGAGCTGACCAAGATTAATGTGGAAACACAAACGGAGGTAGCGACGACATCGGCGCCAAGTACGACAGCGTCGACCAGCACGAAGCGGCCGAGGCATAGCTCGAAAAGGAAGAAGAACAAGAATCGCAGGCGCAGGCCCACGACCTCGATGCCAACTTCGACGACAGTCGCGATGGTGCCTATCCAGATGGAGACCAGCGAGAGCGTTACTGATTCCACCTACGTGGATAACGAGGTCCAAGAATCGAAGATCGCGCCCGAGACAAAGGTCGGGAATTCGACGAAGACCAAGAAGAAGCAGCCGCAGAAGGCGATCGGCACTCAGATCTACAACTTCCTCAGTCGCGAAGTGATGCCCAGCTTCGGCGTCATGTCGCTGGTAGGTCTAGGTCTCGGTCTCGCCTCGTATTTCCTGTATCCCTTCGGCGGTACGATCACCCGTAGGAACTATGAGGTGGAGCCGAACTACAAGTACAATATGGATGAATACGGCGGTAATTACGGGCAGAGCGAGGAGGAGATGTTGTCCAAGGTGTTCCAGGGTATGACGAATTACGAGAATAAATATTCGGGAGGGAAGGACAGCTACAACAACGGCAACTACTATCAATATCAGCATTACGATGGCGCGTACGACACTCAAACGACGAAGAAGGTCGACTCGAGATATCCGCCGGTGTCTACTTCTCCCGTTTACAAAACAGTGGAAAACACCAAGCCGGCGGTGAAGTATCGGAACACAGAGTTTCGGTATCCCGAGGCGCAAACTACTCCGGTTTATTACGATCGCAAGCGACCGGATCTCGGAAGTTCGGCGGAGGTGAACGCGGGCTCGGCGGCGAATCGGCAATTCGTGGTCGGCAACGTACCCAAGGAATATCCGTTCGACGTGAAAGTGTCGAACTTGCCGGTGGACAACAAGAAGGGCGTCGGTTACGTGTCTACGGAGATCGGACAGACGCAGTTCGAGAGGGACGTTGCGCAGGGCTTTGATTTCCCGAACGCGGCCGCCTTGCACAGCTATGGCCAGGCGCATCTGGCAGTATCGACTGCCCGACCAGACGACGGATATGAGGAAATTGAGATAACGCCGACCGCGGTGGCCGTCGAGCACGGGCCGCGATCCCTCAAAGTCAAACGCGCCGCCGTTGACGAGGCCGAGGGCAGTCGAGGGCGAAGTTCGAGGTTGAAGAGGGACTCGGTAATACAAATAATACCGTCGAAGCACGAACTGGAAGAGGAGCGCGAGGAGGCGGAGAAGGAAGAAGATCTGAGCAACGAGATTCTGGACATCATCGATTCGGCGCTGCCGGGTGGCGGGATGCCGCACAAGAGGGGCAGCAACGAGAACAACGAAGTGGAGGATCTCGAGGGGCAGAAAAGAAAGGAGGAGGAGGAAGCTAACACTCGCGTGAAGGCGTCCACTTTGAAAACCAGCGTGGAACACACGGAGGACCCCGCGACCCCCACGATTGGAAAAATAAATGAAGACGGTAGCAGTGTCTCTCCGGAGAATTCATCCGATAAGGGTACGACGCATCCCACGGACCTGAAAAATCCCGAAGCGACGACCGTCGAGTGGTTCGACGGCTCGACCACGACGAAACCCTCGGAGGGCTTCAGTCTCATAAATTTCGTGAAGAAGGTGGCCGAGATCAAGTTCAGACTGGGTTTGACGATTCTCAAGCACGCCAGCGAGGGCTTCGCGCGGTATCTAGGTCACGTGCAGAAGAGGATCAACGGCGAGGAATGAGGGGAAGGGAAAACTTGGAGGAGCAGCGATGGAAGTTCTCGCGTCATACGACGACACGCGTTTCCCAGTTTCACGGCGCAATACGGTGGACACGCGGGTCCACCGTGTAACGCCGGATAGTAGCGTGACGACGACCGTAGTCCTAGTAACGGTAGTCAGAGGGAACGCGAAGAAGCGACTCTCCCCCTCCCCGACTTCTTCGCAGTCGATTTAAGACGCGATTTCACGGACAATCATTTTTGTCCATCCGTAAACGATGCGATACGATACGATACGCGATCGTCCTTTCACTTAGAAAGCTAAAACGACGAAGAGGAACATAGACTACTGTTCCGATCACTGAACGCGCGGCGTCGTCCTCTTCAAGGTATCGCGAAATGTATCTTCTTCTAGGATTTTTCTCGGTGCTCGACGCGCGAAGGATCGACAATCGACGGCGATGGCCTCAACGCCTATTTCACACAATCATTGTTCAAAAAAACTTCATTCGATTAACACAAAGTGTCTTAACTTTAGTCTTCGGGTCCTGGTAAGCGTGCACGGAATGCAACTCGACACGCGCTATACAGCGTGATAAGATGCATTCTAGGGGTACTTTGTCGAAACCAGAACGATCGAGATAGCCGCGGGTTTGGTGAGGGGTTTCGAGAGATTTTTTTCCTTTCTCTCTCTCTCTTCCACACACGGGATCGATTGGATCTTTATTAAAAGTCGCTTTTTAATCTCTCTACAATTGTTTGGTATATATGCGCGCTGCTCTCTTACCCTCTCGCTGGAGGGCGAGCGAAGACATATGGTGGAGCCGATTATTGGGCAGCTTATACTGTAAAGTACGCTATATATAACTAAATAAATAAAACAAGTTGAACGAATAAATAAATAAATAGATAAGTATGCAAACTCTCTATGTAATACCCTGATATGCGCTATGTAAATAAATATTGGAGAATGTGAACCGCTTGTGTCTCTCTCGTAACATTGATCTTTGAAGCGGAAAGTTGCCGCGATTACTTCGAGTCGTACCTGGGAGAAAAATACCGAACAGTCCGATATGCCGTTGGATCATAAACGAACACAAATTCGACAATTTATGACGCAATTTAATTTGTTGCAGATAGAGCGCTTATCGCATCGCGGAATAAATCGGGAATTTACATTCGCCGACGCGACGATGTTCGCGATCAAGCGTAAAATATGAGATGATAAATATTCATGCGGATGGCGATAAAAGTCGGAACGTATTACGTTTTCTTTTATACAATCGCGTTGTGCCAACGGCAATTTAAATGCGGTAATCCAAAACGAAGAACTAGCAAAGTGGCGCTCGGAAATTATTTTTTTCCTTTTAACCGCGATTACGATGAACTTTTTACCCTTAATTTCGCGCTTTACCCCAGTGACTACGAGAACAGCAACAGGTATTCTAAATCGATCGTGCTTATACACTCGCCTGTAATAGGGATACATTGGTTATTCAGAAGCGTATTCAGTATTGATACGCTGTCTATAGTCTAACTGATTAATATATAATGCAATATCTTGGAAAATGGTTTGCGAAATATATCACTTGACTTCAGATCCAACATGCGATTAAAATGTAGACTCTATCTCTTCATAATTCGGAATTGAAATTAATTTTCAATAGACTTGAGAAATATACGCTATAAAAATACGAGAACGTGTATAAGTGTTCCAATAATACTGCCATGTCATATATATAATGTACCGTTTGGTCGTTCAATTTAATGACACGGAACAGATGCGTAGTCGACGCGAAATCAATTTCCGGGTGAACCATTTCCGTTTCTGGACCCTCAATGTTTTGTCCTGCATCCCAACGTAATTCGCATGTATCGTGCGCGTGCGCTGCGTTCCTTATCGTTCACCCTATCGTTCCTAATGAGTTCTTCGAACGCGAATTCTGCTATCATAATTCCTACGGTCCTACTGGTCTCTTTAGTTGAACGTTATACTCCCTCGTGAGCTTATGCACTTCGAGATCGTTGTTCAGGGTGTGTTCCATCAGTCTCAGATCTCTCTTTCGACGACCCAGCATTATCGGTAGCATCATCGCCATTGTCGCCGGAAGCATACCTGTTATTGGACAAATGGTATGATAATTAACAAAATTAATTTAAATAAACATACAAATATTCAGCAATTTAAATTCTCGAGATATATATTACGCACATTAGATTAAGTGTATTTTTATCACGAAAAGTTGCTCTTTGTTGACGTGAATAATGTAGGAATAATTTAAATAACATTAAATTCACTTTTGCAATATGTAATTGGAAATTTGAATAAAAACGTTGAAATTATGTATACATATATTGTTATTTACATATTAATGATTTTTTATTTTTCGACTAAACCGAATATTTAAGTAATCAATCTCATTAAATGTCAAAAGAATTTAAAGCCAGTATATCTCTTTTTACGTTAACTCGATATGTAAATCTTGTCAGGGACAAGCAATTAATATATTTTATAGTACATTTTAAGTTATTTTGAAGTATATTTTAAGTTGATTTGTTACAGCCGTACCTGCTCCGACGGCTGCTAAAACGGCCGAACTCGACGGTTGTGTGCTCAGGGTGTGCTGCCTGATTGGTCTTTTGTTCAGGATATTCGGTACGGTCGACAGCTTCTCCATCTCGTACTCCTTGCGGCTCTGTTCGACGCTCTTGAACGTCTTCTCGACTTCCAGAAGGCCTCCGTGGGACGTCGTCGTGTTCGTGCCGTTGATCGATGGCAACACCGTCAATCTGACCTAGGTAAACGATCTTTCATAAAGCGGCCGTCAGCGATATCCCCTTTGTCAATCAATCTCCACGTCATTAACAATAACTATCTTCGCGAAATTAAATCATCCATGACATTTTAATTATTGTTCAAATAACGGCAGATTCGTCAAATTGAAAAAATAAAAACTGCTTGACGCGAGGTAGGGGACATACTTTAGCTAAATTACAATCAATACTTGATCTCTCTTTGATCATCTAGCCTAACCTGGCGTTTCGACGTCATCACAGCTATTGCAGGATCTTCATCTTGTTTTCCTCCGTTTCCGCGACCTGTCGTGTTGACCCTCTTGAACGGGTCTGCTGAATTTATCGCGTCGAACTTGATTGATCTCTGTCTCGATTTCGCATATCCCCGGTTCGACGATAAGAGGACCCACTGGCCGTCGCCGCTCGCCGGATGACTCGGCGGATGATTGTCCACGTACTGATAATGCGAGAAATTCGGCCTCTCGGTAATCACACTGGGACGAGGTCGAGCCTGATCGTATCTGGACGGGTAATCGTGCCAATTGCTTCCGTCACCCGATTGGTCCTTGTCCGAATATCTATCGATAAATTGATACGAGGCGGTCTGCGGTCTGGACCAAGTGCTGCTGGGGAAATTGGACGGTCTGTCGTCCGTGATGATATCGCTGTTGGGACGATGAGGGTCGTACTTGTTCCAGGACGGTTTCTCCGGCGGCCACTTCTGCGCCTGATTAGACGCGTCGTCAGGGCGGTATGGGGGACGTGAAATTGGTTTCTGCCACGGCTTCTCGTTGTTCTCGGGCCAATTGGGTTTTGGCTTGTCGTACCTGTGATACGATCGTTTATTTTTGCATTTGCTTAAAGCCGATATTTCGCCGAGAAACACCTTTCGTGTAATATAAGATAAAAATAAAAAATATATCTAATTAATAGACTGATATAACGCAATTTTTATCTGGAAGACTTTTGATAATAAAAAAAATTAAGTCTTGAGATCTTTAGAAGATGTTAATAAATAAAAAAATTCATTTGCATCTTTTGCACAAATTGGCTTTGTTATGCAAATAAAGGAATAAAGAAGTAAGAAGTGAATCAATTTCTACGAGACTTTCTGATTATACACTTCTTAATATTAATGTAGAGAGTATCGCGTAAAATGAGGTATATCGCTGAACTTTGTAAACAGCTTGCAAGAAAGAAAGTTTCAATTGGACGCTAACAATAAATATCTCTCGTCATAATAACCACGAAACCTATTTTCAAAAATTGTACATAAGACCGCGTAATGAAAGGAAAATTAATGGTTGTGGTACTTACCACGGTATGTTGTTTTCATAAGTGGGTCTGATGGTAAAGTCACTGGCCCATGGTTTCATGCTCGGTTTATCCCATGGCTTTATCTCTGGCCAAGGTCGTTGCGTGCTGGGATTGGCCTGCCACTTGGAAATTTTGCTCTTAGACCACGGAATTGCTTCCAGCGTCACCCAGCCGTTTCTGTTATCTTCATAATTGTTCGTGCCGTAGTACTTGTTTCTCTTCAAGGTATCGTTCAACGCCTCGCTTAACTAAATCAGCAAAAATAATGAAAAATTAACCAACATATTCTTTGTTATCTAACAACAAATTATATTATAAATAGCACGGAATTTAAAATTATTAAAATATCCTTTCTTGGCTTTTTTTTTAAATTCAATTATTCTAAAGACAAAATATCAATTATTTTATCTAAAATATATGGTTCTTACCGCATCATCCGTTGAAGTAGCATTTGAGATCTGATCAAATTTCTCGCCCTGTTCGTGGCTGGTCGTGGTCTCGGTGGTCTCGCTGTCGATTTCGAGAACGAGAGGTTCCGCGGGTGGTTTCACGATTCTGAAGGGATATTTGAAATTCCTCTCGGTAGTGGTTTTAACTTTGTTCGCATATTCCTCGAGAAACTTATTGAGCACGTCCGGATTGAAGGTCGAAGATTCGACAAAGGAATTTCTTCGATTATACTGATCGCTCGATATCTCTTTGGTCATTCTCCCGTCCTCGGCTTGGTGCTCGTTCCCCGCGTTATCGTACAGAGGATTCGGCGTGATCGCTATCGGATCCTGAAGAATCCTCAAGTTGTCCGCCTTCGTTCTAAACATCTCGGACGCGTTCGTTCGCATTTTCACGAAGTACCTTGTGCTAGCCAGCGAACCTCCTGACGTCAAGATCGTCAGGAGCAGGCATACCGCTCCTCTTGTCGTCATCTGAAACACGAGGAACCTTATTTCGTACCTCATCTCTTAGAATTTTGTTAACAGAATTCTCGCTTTTAGTTACTTAATATTATTACAATAGATTTGTTCAAAAATGCTTTTATGGAGCCTCATCTCTAACGCGAAGAAAAAGAGTAGTAAATCGCGTATTAATAACTGTCAGAAAACTACATTATTCTGAAAATGGCATTAAATATAACGAGGGAAAACGACGGCTATAAAAATTGATAAATAATCAGCGGAATCACAATGAAGTCGTATACTAGTCGGAGTTAGAGTTTTAGAGAAACAGTTAGAGAATTACTATTCTCGTCGAGATCACTGTCATCACCCGGCCTCAGATAACCGCCCCGTAACTTCGCACGTCGTTTACTTAATTCTACGGAATTCTACTATGTGATTATAACGCGATAGAGCGCCGAAGGAGAACGAACAATTCGCGTACACTACGTGTCGCACTGACCGTGTCGATATTAGTCGTCCGAGTCGCCTTCAATTACATGAACAACTAGGCCCGTGTGTCGCCGCTCGGAGATCCGTTAGCAGGAACTGCCGCGCAACGCGTGCGCCGGGGTACGGAATGACAGTGGTAACAGTAACAGCAGCAGCAGCAGCAACAATAACAGTAACAACAACAGTAACAACAACAACGACGACGACGACAACAGAGCGACGTTACGAATGCGGAAGTGGAGTACGTCGGCGACCTCGACTCCTCAAGGTCCGAGATGGCTCTGTTGCTGAGACGTTGCCCTCGTTTGCTTTTAATCCAGATCCCCACTTCGTCGGTGCTTGGTCCATTTTGCATCTTCCTCCGTTCCCCGTGGCCGTTGTGTTATTCCGTGTCTTACCTCCTTGGCTTGGTCAACCTGGAGAACGGGCGCCACATTGTCTCTCCTTCTCGCCCGCGATTTCCGCGCGTGTCCCTTTCTCTCTTCCCATCTCGCGGTTTCTTCCTTTCTCGCTCCAGCCGCTCCATCCCACGCCGGCGGTTCCCCACGGGGATTTTTTCTCTTTCGCTCCTGGATAACGATCGTTCTTGGAATACAATGAAACAACAATGGGAGGCGAGGTCAGTCATGCCGGTCACGATCGATGATCGATGAGATCGAGCCCATCACTCTGGCCTCCGACAAGTGAGCGATGTCTGTATTTTTGCGCGAGACACACTGTTTGTACGTTATGTAGGACCGCGAGACGTATAGCGGTTTCCAAGGCATTCGCTTTTCTAACAGCCTCGTAGAATGGTTGAGATACGAGACATTTTATATTCTTGGATATATATTTATTTATTTCAGAATGCCTCGCTTTCGCGTGAATTTCTGTAGGAATAACGAGCGCTAGATGACTAGAGTAAAACGATGGAGATGGAAAGTTCTCTCAAATGAGGCTGAAACGTCTTTCTAATTCTGTTTACATGGCAAATATATATTATGGTACGTTTAGATATTAATATATCCTAATTAGTCTATGATCTTAGAATCACAAATACGCTACGTATATTGCACTATTAAAAAATTTATTTGTCGGTTATAAATAAAATTCTTAAACATTTCTTATGTTTTTATTCGTCGAGATTACTGGGATCTCCGTTAACGAATCTTTGATCGATCCGCTTGTACGTTAAAACAATCACTTCGACGAGTTATTATTTACAATACGCTTTCTCACTTATCAGCATCTCTAATCAGACACACTTACAGCGTTGCAAAAATCCGGACGATAATTCGAGACGCGCGTCTAACGCATCCGGACGAAGGAGCAACGAAACGATCGTACGCAACCTGTCTTCAATCTTGCGGCGATTTTAATTGCCCTGTCTTCGATCTCCGCGGCGATTTTAATTACCACTCTTGATGGGATTGTTCATGCCGCATAGCGATAGCGAAGCGAGCGAGCGAAGACGTTGCCGTGATTGACCGAGAAAACTCAAGTGGCGCGTAGCTGATCTCCGATCATTTCCCGTACTCGTCTCGTTACTTGTACTCGCATTGTCCTCCTCCCTCGCTTCGGCGAGAGTCGTATTCGCCGACGTTGGAAAACAACGTGACAATGAGAAACAGACCCAGACCGTTGGTGTCACGCGCTAATTGCGGCGCTCGTGACAATGAGGGTGACGACAAGACGACGGGCGTCTCATTGTCGCCCGATTCTGTGTCGCGTCCCCGACCATCGACAGTGTCATTTTCACGTGAGTTTTACCTTTTGTCAAATCGCTACTTTCACCGTTTACACGGTAGAACTCACGTTCTGACGTGGGAGTTGCTCTCTCTTCTATGCCGCGGCCTCCTCTAGGCGCGGCACCGCGAGTAGTTTCGGCTGCATCAGAGAGATCGCGTATGGGAATCCATCAGGAATCTCAATCCTTTCGAGACTGATTTCCTACTTTGTTTGCCGTTGCCGATTCCTACAATAGAGGTGTAAAACACGAACATTTTGTAAAGAAATTCTAAATTTATTCAAAAGAACTTGTTAGTATTATTATAGTTAAATAATTCTAACACAATAATCTCTTTTGGCATAAGTAAATATTACTGTTTTAATAGGAGAAACTATTTATTTACAATAGTATATTATATTTATTTACTTTATTTATATATACATGTATTGTAATAATATACATATATTATACTATACCATATTAATAGATATATTGTATATTATCTATTTGCAAGTCAAATGCATGCGTATCGCGGTAGTACAGAAAATGATGTTTCTGGCTAAATGGCCGCACAATTAAGGACACGCCGACACGATGCCGGCGTGAAGGACAAAGAAAGCCGTCGTTGATTTTCATGCTCGGCAAATCGTCGATTTGGCCTTCTTCGACGTACAGTAGACGGAATCGGATCGGCGAACAAATCGTAGAATCGGCCGTTTACCGATTTTTGCGCTTTCGCGGCCCAGAAACCTCCGTCGTTCCTTTTTTTTCCCCTTTGCCCGTGCCTTTACCTCTCACGTCGCCGATGGTGATTCCTGCTCGTCGCGCGAGTGAAACGCGTTCTTAACAGTTTCCGTTTTACGAGCAGCTTCCGATTCTTCCGCCAGATTTTCACCGATCTAGGATTTTTTTGCCTGGCGCCGACCCAGAAACGGACGATTTCTTTTCTCGTCTCCGTCGAGCAGCCTACGCTCTTCCACCGATTTCCGCGTATATCTGCGTATGCAACGCATTACGCGTCGTCCCAAACAAAATCAACAGACGTGTCCACGTTATGTCATCGTATATTCTTCATTTTCTGAAGTTTATTGCCGATAGCTCAAGAATTTGCATGCTGGAAAGTCTTGAATGTAAACTTAGAGCGTTAAATTTCCATTACAGCATTTCTTTTAAAATATTCGAAAGCCATCAGGGTATGAGTTTATCCAATTGGTCGGTTGATAGTAACGGATCGATCTTTGCTACCTTGCGAAATCAGGATAATTACGTAAAACAGGTTCTTCTTTCTTTCACTATGAATATAAAAATGAATTGGCACGTTTTCGGGATTACGGAGACGTGAGACGAATTTCTTTTACTTCTAATTCCGGTTACGAGGCGGTCAGCTAGCTTACTCGAAACTGGAATTAGGTCAGCCTAGACACCTAACCGCGAAAACAATTGTGACGACGCTGAAGAAAGGGTAGAACAGTCCGCGTATGTATGCAGTAAACGTCTACTTTCATTGTCGGTCGTATTAGAGGGAGAGTCGCGTTAACGAGAATGATATGAGACGAACTGAAAGGGGTGAAAAGATCACAGCGAGATCTAGTCCAGATGTCGGACACGCAATGATAGAAAGTTTCAAGGAAAGTATTTGTGTGGATTAGTATCAAATAATATTAGATAATTGTTAGATAGTTTCTTGAATATATATTTCAAGTTAAATCAGTTTTATACATTTGTTTAAAAAATATAAAAAAAGAAAAAAAACCTTTAAAAGAACCTTATAAAGGTAAAAAAAATGTACGCTAAGTACACAAAAAACATTTAAAACTGTGTATCTTTATGTACATAAAAATATCTATTAAGAAAAATTATAGAAAATAAAAGGTAATATAATCAAATATCCAGATTCTCGATTTGACGTTTCATAAATGTTCTTCTTTGCTCGATTTGTAAAATGTTTGCTTCGATCTTTAATGAATTGTCGATATTTTGTTGATAATTTAATAAAGTATCAGTAGAAATTGTTCATACAAATGTGAAGCCAATTGTACGAGGCAAAGCTGTTTGAAAGAAATGTAAACAGCTTGTGTAAAGTTACTTCTCTATTGTGAAATATGAAAATGTTAAGATCACCACGGAGCATATAGAACATATCGGTATGACCTCGCCACGAAACAGGGTCAGACTCTCACCGCTCGGCGATAAAACTTGGCTTAGAAAGTCTTTTCACCCCTTCCGCTCATTATACTCATGTTCCGCGAACGCTAGAGCAAGTAGCGTCTCGTATCTTACTTATGCAATTTAGCAGTCTGGTATGTTTCGCTCATTTCCATTCTACTGTGTGTGCCGCTGAATATTTCTCCGGAATTTTCTTTCATGAAGTCGTGTGAAATAAAAATGCAGAAAAGCGATAACGTCCAAGTCCTTCCATATATCAGTAATACCAGATAGTAACTGCTTGAGTGTTCAATCAAATTGCACAAATTTCTACCAGGGTATATAATTCCGGCTTATTTGCAAGTTATGTTTTTCCTACATTAGACCAAAGATTCACAAATTAACTTTCATATGTCTTGCACAATTGTATAGAAAACTACAGTTGCAAGAACGAAAAGACAAACTCGAAAATGAGACGAAAGGAGAAAGAAGGGTAATAAATTGATTACTTTCTCTTTGATTAATTGTTACCGATTTGATTAATATCTCAGTTTTATGTGAAATTGCTTTCAAACACACGATCTTGCTTCGTTGCGGCGTGTCATGCATTATGACGCGCTGCTTGAACTAAACGTCGCAACGCTCACTTTGTCAACTACAATTGGAGTGCGGACGACAAGCGTGGCGGTGATTAAGAAATCGTTCTCACGTTCACGCTTTTTAAAATACGCCCATCGTTGCTCTTGCCTTTTTTTTCGCGAGTTAAAGTCGCAGGACGTCCTGCCAAATGACTTAGTACGGCGAACGTCACGCAATGGAAATAACTGTTCTCCGCACCCGCTCGTCATCGCAGACGCATAAACATCATTCGCACTGATTGCCGACTTAATCGAACGAGAAACATGTGGTTGCATAAGATCCCCATGTGTCGCTTCCTCCTGCTTCGTTTTTTGATCGTCGGTCTTACGTTCTCGAGGACTCTCAAAGCGTCGGAAGAGATACGCGAAACGAAAGTCATCTTCGAGGAGACTTCCTCGACGACGAATCAATCCGTTCACGAAACAACGACGGCCGTCGTTTCGTTATTAAGACCGGTCATCGACAGTTCTAATCGGGAATTAACATCACCGACCGAAGCCCGCTCTCGGAACGATTCCAACGTTTTTAAGCCTAGCAAGCATTTGGGCGAGATCGAGGAACCAGTTGTCCGGACGAACCCCTTCAACAATGTGCAGCCCGTGAGATTCGACAACAATGTTCACCTGGACGCGCGGCACGAGCGGTTTCAGAATATCCTTCAGGACGCGTCTCAAGGTATCACCAGTCTGCTGGACGAGGTGACGCGTTCGAGCAGAATTAAGTTCCAGGACGACGGCGTGGTGCAAACGTCAAACATCCGTCATTCCTTCGACAACCGGCAGACCGTTACGGAGAGTACGAGATCGCAGTTTGAGGAAGGTACCGTTGGCCACGTGTTCGATCAGACGTTCGTCCAAAACGTCGCGAAGCCGGAAATGCAGGAGATATTCGGGAAAACGACGACCGATCATCGATCGACCGGTATTTACTACGACGCCTCGAGGTCACCGTACGCCGTCAATTATTACGCCGATCAGAGTCAAAGTGATTATCAGCCGACGTCGCAGGAGGCCGCGATCGAGGTGAAGAGACCGGAGAGTAACGGTGTTATGGTAGTTCAGCAACACGAGTCAACTTACACGAGAAAGCGGAAGTTCCCCTATCCATTTTATCAACCGGGTGGCGAATATCACGATGTGCAATTTATGGAGGACCCACATTCGACTATCGCTTATCCACGAATAGGAAGGTAAGCTCTCGTAAATATGACATTGATGTTTGCTTTAAAAATAGTTATTCGTATATAAAAATGCCAAAGAGATGATATTAAACGTTATTTATTTATCTATCTAGGTCTCTGCATGATATTCACTTTTCTGTATTCCTCGATATATTACCTCGTTTAACATTTATGCGTTAATTGCATTACGTAACGCAGCCAACCGTATAAATATGCTTCAAGTTTGATTAAGATATTATCATTTTTTAATTGCATATTTAAATTGCATATTTGTTTGACACGTATATGCATGTCGAGAGAGAGAGAAAGAAAATGCAAGAAATGTGTTATTCAATACCCATTAAATCCACGCAAAGCAATAAATAAAAACTTTCTTCAACTGAATCTGTATTACGATCATATTTAACATGATTACTTAATTTGTATTTCTTTGAAAAAGACATAAATGTAATATGTTTAAAAATAATAATCTGATATCAAAATATTATATTTTAGATTTTTAAATAATTATATTATTTCTGATTATACTTTAATTTTTAATTATCTAATCTAACTTATATATTATCTCGAATTGTTTGTACAACTTTATAATACGTTCCATTGGAATCATGTAACGAAACGATTCATCTTTTTAACATCTATTCAAAAGACTCAAGTTATTTTTCTTTCAAATATAAAATCAGAATATGTCGTTCACAGACCGTTTCCTTGGAAGAAAATCATTACTCTAATTGGTACTTTCCTGCCGCTGGGTTTACTATTGGCGACGTTAAAGCCCAACGTCATACGGATCGATAACACGACAACGTAAGTCTCTACATTTTCCTCGATTAACTCAAAACACCCGTTTATATTTTTAATCCACGATTAATTCCATTAGCCAGCCGAGCATCGTCCTCTCGAAGCTGCGATCTGTCGATCTGCCGGTCGAACACAAGCAGGCACGCATACTCGACGATCAGTCGATCGGTTGCGAGGATCAGTCTATCTGCGAGTTGATCTTAGCCGGCGGTGAGCCAGAGTCCAACATCCTCCAAAACATCCTATGGAACTTGGCCACCAGGTAATCGACTTCTCCAGGCACATCTTCTCATAAGGTTCTGTCGTATTATGTTAACCGCGATATGCCCGAATATATATTTTTTAATAATTTAAAAAAGATAATAACATGCGTTATTTTTGTATTGAGACAGAACTCCGGACGACGTCGTAAAGAGAAATGGCCAGCTTCGTGAAGTGTTCAGCGCCGTCAAGAAGAAAGACTGTACGGCAATCAGCTGTTAATGACTGCCTAGGAAGCCTGAGGATCAGTACGCACGCGATATCTCCTTCGTGTCCGTTGATTTATGGCGTTAATGTTCGCACATTATGCAAATTTCACGGCTTTACGCGTGAAACAGCGAGAGTATAAAAATCGGTGAAATATTGTACTACATCAATTACATATAATATTATCATTTTACATATATATAATAATTATATCTATAATATCAGCATCAATTGTTGTATTTAATTATGTTATATAGATAATATCGATATTATATTAGCTACATTATTATCCATTTCAAATTAAGAAATCACTTGAAAAGAAGAATATCTTCACCTCATTTATTTCATGATGGTATCCAGCTTTAATTGTTCCAAAATATGTAAAACGTCCTGTAGTTTATTAACGACGATTCTTAATAAAAACATAATACCGTCAATATATTAAAACGATGATTTTTCTGATTATGCTTGCAACAATTAGTAAGTCTTATTTTTACGTACAAATGAATGTTACGCTCGAGACGCGAAAGCTTTCGTAAAAGTAACGAATGAAGAAAGGGACGAAAAACTGGGCTTAAAGAACGAAATGCCGAGGCATGTTGAAGGTATGTTATTCGGAAATTCGTTCCGCCCGTGCATCCGTGCCGACCTCGTCCTCGCAAGTGAAAGTAGTCACAGGGTATAGAAGTAGGTCGGCGTTATTCTATGGCAGTGCGGCCCGAGAATTTACGGATGCAGCGGACTTTCGGACGGCGAATAGGGGCTGACCAATTATCCGGCGCACACACGCCGTACATTACCGTTGACAATAATTACAAGCGGCCAAGCGGCAACGAGGCACGCCGGCAATTTTTAATTAACAAGCTGCCGGCGAGATTAAACGGGTTAACAGATAATTTTGTGGCCTAACGTAACAACGCGTGCTCGACATTAATTGACGCTCGATATTTATGTTTCACCGGTGTAATTTATGTAAAAAACTATATTGTATTATATATTATAGATTTTACACCACTTGTGTTACAAATGTATTTGTAATTCATTACTTTTTAAAGATAGATTCTATGATTGAAATATGCAGTTAATTGTTCTTAAACAAAAATGAGACATCTGTTATTATCAAATAATTGATATGGAACGAAAGAGAGAAATTACTCGAAACAAAACAAAATCGATTAGGTAAGTAAGAGTTTTCTGGTGAAATAAACTTCGGAAGAGAGAGAGAATAAAACAATCATACCCTTCACTCAATTTTAAGCGAACTGTAATTTAACAGAACGTTAATTTGAGACTTAGATGTAAAGATAAATAATGCTAATAACTAGAAAGTCGCAATAAATGACGATCTCTCCCGACATTTTCACTAAGGAAAGAAATGACACCGAATTGCTCAAAGAATCTGAGAAAATAATACGTTAGAAATAGAACACTGGAATTATTATTACTTCGGCCTATATTCAGTTATTGAGAGAATCCGTTCAATTTGTCGCTTACGATGTAAATGTAATATAAGATTTACAATCAGTTTACCGGCGAACGTAACATAAAATTATTTCGCGACTTTTAATCGCGCGATATTATATAACATGTAGAACGTATTACAGTTTCTTGAACGGTATCCACATGACAATACATATTTGGAATGTTTTTTTTTGTCACGCTACCGGAACTGTCAAGTGCATAATCACCGTTATTATTCGATTATCCCGTCACTTAGGCCCTGTTATTTAATTAATGATGTTCGAACTACTTTATTACAGGTGACGCGGTATCTGTAGCGGCATCAAAAACGTCAATTTACAGTAAATAATGAAATATTATTTTTCATCGATATATCATTTTGCGGCGAAAGTTCAAGACGTCAAAGATGCGCATCGATAAGAGGATAATTGGCAATTAAGAGGAAGCAGTGTATAGTAAAGACGAATGCCGGATAGGAGTTGAATTTCGGGTCGCGGACAAACTTCTCCATTTTCACTTTAGGAATGCAGGAAAGTCTCGAGTCGCGTTGATAACCCAGTCAAGACCGTCCGGTACGTTTTCAAATCGATTTAATGACTCCCCTGAATGAATTCTTTAAACACCACGAAAACACTCAAGGATCTTAACTTACGACGAAGAGGAAACAAATTATCTCAGTGTGACATTCCTATAAAGGTCTGTTTCCTTGCGTCCGCGGCGTTATTGCACCCATTCGAATTTATTTGACTAATTAAGCAAAACAGTGCTGCGAATCATATCTTCCAGATTTGGAAAGACGAGAAACAACTTGTAAAACCACTTAATGCGAGTCCGCTATTGGAATATATTCTTTATGACATTCTCTCTCTCTCTCTCTCTCTCTCTCTCTCTCCCTTCCCCTTTCTTTCTCTTTAGAGATAAGATAAATTTAAAATTTTTTTGTCATACTAAAATACATTTATATACGAACAGATATCTAAATTTCGCTTTTGCGACTTATTTGTGAGTTCAACGACTCGTTTAAAAGCCATATCCACACCACATTTCTGTGTTAATGCATGATAATAGTATACGTTCTTCTCTGGGCCATTTATCACATTGTCCTCGGCAGAAAATTTTTTCCACCGAGCGAGACACCGAGAATAAAACGTCTCCGTTAGGCGATACTCGATAGCATTTCTTGTGTCATCTGGTTTTGGGCAAAACTCGAATATTTCAAGGACGATCAGGAAGTCCGAGGAAATCGATGAGTCTCGTTTCAAACCTGAAGCAAAATACCAGAATCGTACTCATCGACTTCGGCATCGAAAGTGAGCCACTTCTTGCGGCGATTCCTCTACTTCTGGGAGCGACGCGAGTTTCAAGCACAGTTGAGCAACGAGATCGCTCGTAAAACGGAAGAGCGCGCATTTCCGCCGCGCGTTCGCGACAAACGCTTCCGAGATTCCGCCTCTTCGATACCTTTTCACGTCCGAGGAAATTGGGCCAAAGGAACGCCGCGTCCTCGCGCGCCCAAGTAAAACACACATTACAATGACTAGGCGACGTTTCGCGTTCCGGAAAATAAACACAAATAAATAAGCGCGCGCCGTCGCGGTTTTTCCTACATCCGCTTAAAAAAGAAGCCCTCCTTTTAACGATATACCGTGTAAAAAAAAGAACTTTCACCGTTTCTTCTCACGATCTGAATAATTCTCTAATCATCATCGTGAGATTCGCTGAGAAGATTAGAGAAGTTCGCCGATCGATTTCTATCGCGGTGGGAAAATGCAAGATAATTATTTTTCCGACGGTTCGCACCGACATTTTAAAACGCCTTTGATCGTCTAACACTCATAATTTAAACACGATCCGTTTTCACTTTGTGACATTAGTGCGACAGTTTCACGTTATTTCTACCTGCGATCTCAGATAAACGACGAGCAAAGGCGCATCTCTCTCCGTGGAGAGATTGTGCACGAACAATTAAATCGTACAGTCGGCGAGAGAATAATTGTCGGGACGGCGATCTCGGCCACGTTACGTGAAAATGATCTGTCATACTTAACACATATCGCGTATAAATGTGTCCCCTAAATGTATTAAGGATGCCGGAACAATAAAAGGATGTTATTTTTGTTAAGTTCTCATTTTATCTCAAGAAAAATTTAATCGAAACGGATCGAAAGAAAATTTGAATATTTTATGTCGCCTCCTTTTTTTCAGAAGCTTTTTTTTTAACTTTAATATTAAATAAACCAAGAGAAACTGCTTAAATAAACTAAATTTGGAAGAAACAAAATTATGTTCACGTACTTGCGCGTCGCGCAAACTTAATTCATTGGAATCTCTCAATATGTATTTTCAGCGTTAAATAATGCCATAATCAGTCTCAGTTTCGCTTTTAATAAGAGAGAAACTTTGCATAAAGTACGGAATATTATCTGATATCATTATATAAATTTTCTGAGGCATCTCGTGCATGTTCAGCTTTCACAATTTTACACTTGAACCTGTCCGCTCTACGACATTGCCAGATAGAAGATAAATATCACATACGACGGCATACCGTCGCGGCATGCAAGTCGTCGTCGTTTATCACGAACGGCTCTCGTCTTCTCCGTTGCGTTAAATGCACGGCTAAACGCACGGCGACTCGATGTGCGAGGCTCTTTTTAATATCAGTAAGTTTCACCACGACGGAAGTGATGCGGCTCGCAGCACTGTGTGAAAGCGCATATCGCGGATAATGTATGCGGATGGCGAGCTTATTTCCACGGATGATCATGCATTAAGGATTGTAGCCGACAATTCTCAATTCGAGCTGCTAAGTTTTTTCCTACGAACTATTAGACCAATACAATTTTTATACAAAGAAAATATTAATATAAATATAAATTGTATATAATTGTATCATTAATATAATAATATAAATTGTAATAAATTCCTTTTTACAGCATTTTGTAAAAGCTGGAATGTTATTGGTATATAAAAATTGACAATCAACTGTAAGCGTATTTTAGATTGCATTAGTAAATATTATGATAGTATGATGATAATCATTACAATGATATCAATGTTAAAAGATATGTAGGTATTTTAAAACATATCGCTGTAATTGGCAAATATTTGACTATGTTTAGAAAACTACTATTACAATAGACATGTAACATTTAAGAACAAATTAAATTCGTTCGGTAAATATAAAATTAAAAATTACATCTTGCGATGCGCGATTTATTGCAATTATCAAGATTTCAGTAACGTTTCAGCATCCATCATTTATTTTATAATAATTGTGCAATTGAAAATTTTGTATTCATTGTGCTGAAAATTTTTGTCGCGATACGTAAGTGTACGTAGGATGCTCTCTGCGATACGTGGGCTCATCTTCGAGGTATGTCAAGGAAAACGAGTGTGCCGAGCGATATTGGAAAATGTCGTGAAGGCCTTTGTGCATCGCGATACGCGTGGGATACACACAATGTACACACAACGTGAGCACAATGCCGAATGATTTCGCTGATTGTTGGCGCAGCGTGATACCTTGAGGACGCGAACGCTCCTCGAAAGTCGAGAACAAGGTGGGAATTAAGGAAACATTCGTACGATCTGATCGGCGATCTGATTGCAAAATGACAAAAGAGAATGTCAGAGAGATGTTTCACGATTCGAAGCTTCTTGAGAATACTTGTGTCCTTTCAAAATCCGAGATACTTAAGAAGAGCCTCACGTTTCTTTTATTGCTAAGGTCGTATAATCTGTAAACGTCCATTTTTTTTCTCTCCATGATTAGTTCGCGACGGTAGACATGGGTGCATCGAAATCGAAGACGAAAAATATATATAATTTACGGAGACCTTGTGTGAGTTTTTAGACAGTCAAGCGCTTTAGCCTGAGGTTGCTGCTAATTAATGGAGCTGTAAACCTGTCAAATAATTTACAAAATACGTTAAATTTCATAAATAACTTTTATTTTTAAGATGCAACGATATTGCTTCTCATTTTATAATTATTTCCATTTGTTTTATAAAATTATTATATTTACAACGGTTGAATCAGACTTCTACACCAGAAAAATTTATTAACAATTAATTAACAATTATTACGTAATCTCTTGTTATATAAAAATTTAATTATTAATTAATATTAATCTCAAATTAAATTCTTTTATTCTTGTATTTATTATTAGATATTAACTTAATTATATATACCTATTACTTTTATTAATATAAATTTATTTATATTTAGATGTACATAAAAAAATACTGTAGGATTTACAAACAAACGATTGAATTTAACACAAATACACCACTTATTTTCTGTTGAATTGTTATTTATTGCTGCAGAGCTATCTCGAGAATAATTTTACAAAGATACAACGAGCATTTATGGTGTGTGAAAATGAATATTGAAAAAAGTTAATTAGAGCAATAACCAGTAACCATCAACGTTTAAGATGCAATAAACGTGGTAGGTCTAATTCACAAGTTGTTGGACAAATGAAGACAAATTTCAGCACGTTAGGATCATTTTACTTTTCAAAAGGAATTAGCCGACAGACGTATTTTAAAATGCTCATATTAGATTTCCATAAGAGGCACGCCGAAAGCCGGATGTTGACCCTTCGGAGCTGAAAAGAGAAACTCGTTACATGATGTCTACATGGATCACGACCGAGACTTCTCTCTTCGCGCTCACATTAAGATGAACTTTCCACCTGCGGAGAGACGATAAAACAATGACAAAGCAAACATATGAATCACGTCACGATAATTTGCTGCTTGACAAGAATTACTGGTGAATGCATGTATAAATCTTCTTTTCTGATCCTCATCTTTCGTGAACATATCTATTTCCATATCTGTTCGTTTAAATGTGTTTTATAGAAACTGTGCGTTATAGAAACCAATGTCTGTGCATACTAAATCACGTGTCCGTGAGTGCAATTTCCAGAGAAAGAGGAAACAAAAAAAATTGCATGACGACTGCAGGCGATGGAGAGGGATTTAATGCACGAGCAATTTGATCAATTGCGATAAATACGAACTGCGATAATATGCTGTATTAGTCACGTGCTGCATTCAGGAGAATTGCAATTTCTCTCTTTCTCCTCTCGCGTTTATGCGTTACTATGGGCCACACTTACCTACTGATCCATATTACTCAAGCGGCGGTACTCAAACGATCGTGAGAAATTTAAAAGTTCGGATCATTTGGAAAATTTATCAGTTTTTGGATTTTAAAATTTAATATTAAATCAAGAAATATTCATGTATTGTATGTCCTGAAAACTTTAATGTAAAGTAAAATTTACTTTTTTAAGATATCTATTCATCAAACAAATAATTTTTATTTCCTCTGTTCTTTTGCTTTCTTTATTCTTAACCTTTTTATTTTTTAATTATAATTTTATCTATGTGGCTTCCCTTATTTTTCATTTAATTTTATTTCCTCTCCTTTTTATTTACTCTCCTGTTGTATAAGACATTAAAATAGGCAAGTAAATATTCAATGTGATAACGTAATAAAAATTTTTAATTGATTATATCAGAAATGTATATAATGTAAGAAATATATTTGTACTAGTAATATTTTCCTTAAATATTAGTAGAATTTATTATAAATTATAAAAATAAATGGCAAGCATATTGTTGTTTTTGCATGTTAATTAATTATTAAAAATAACATAATTTTGTATTATAAATAACAAAATAATTAAATATATAAATATAAATAATTAACAAAATATTTTTTTATTTTCTCCCGCCGTTACTTGTCCAGAATCTCTGAAAAAGTGAAAGTAGATTCTTTGAAATATTTGAATCTCTATATTTCTTCTACAAAGAATACTCCGCACAATATTCCACAATAATTGTGTACACATTAACATATCTATAAACATTAACATATCTACACTTATTTAATAAATGCAAATTATTTTAAAATTTGATTTTAATAGTTGTTCTGTTACAGGCTAATGTAATTTGTTCCTATTAATCAAAATTGCATGTCAGATAATTTATAAAGAATTTATAAAGAATAATTTGTAAAGAAATAACATTCGGAGAAAGATAGCACTTAGCGACAATAGAAAATTATTAATAGTATTAATATCTCGATCGTATGCACTATTCCAAAGGTGTTCAACTGTTGCGGATAGGAAGAACTGATTGTTGATTTAAAGCAAAAAGAGATCAAAGAGATTTCGTCAGAAAGGGAACACGTGGTACTTGCGGCCCGCGCTCAGAATAGGACGTTACACAGGTGTGCATCGTCGTCGTCGTCATTTAACCGATCGACTTTCACTGGCGGGTCTCTGAACTCACTGGCGGCCTCTCACGAAGAACGCTTCTTCCGGTTTGTCCCGAACCGGCCTCTCGTTCGTGAACTTGAAAATTAAACCGGCTGCCGTCGATGAAGTTTCGCGCGTCTCCGGAATCCCGTTGATAAAGATCTGTACTCGATAATTAAAACTTGCTTGCACGAGAGAGAGAGAGAGAGAGGGGGGGGCGAGGGAGAGGGAAGGAGAGAGAGAGACCGAGCCAGAGCGGAACAATGGTATAACAAAACACGTATGAAAATGCAGTAAATACTGTGACTTTTCTGACAAGTCATTTTAAACGGAAAAGGACAATTATGGTTGACACAATTTATTTAATCCGTAAGTAGGCAAGAAGGGACAATGCAATATCTCCGAAATTTTTGCAGTGATGCACTTTGTAATAATTTATATCAAGGAAAATTTTCAAGTTATTGTGGTAATGATGGCTATTTTGATATAAATAGTATTTATTTTTTAATTTAATAAAAATGATTAAATGCAATAGATGAAGAAGCACATTAAACAGAAGAAGCGTTTGGAACTGCACGCAAAGCAAGACAAATCGGTGCAAATATTGCCATTAAGAATATCGCCATGGAATCTCCACTCCGTTGTTTCCAGTTTATACAACGACAGCATAAAATTATATTTTTAGTGTGAGGCTCATAATAAGTGGATTAATTTAGACTTAGAGAAACGAGTCTCTTCGTCATAACAGCTAAAGAATGAGGTTGTCTTTATCCACATTCTTTAAGAGTTAAACGAAAGTGTTTATGTTATTTATTAGAGATTTTTATTTATTTTTTATAAGATAATTTTATTAATGTTTATTCTTTATGAAGAAAAAAGGTAAATTTACAAATCTGCAAATTTCGGACTCTCCAAAAAATCGAAGGATCTATAAATTTATGAGATTATATGTCCTACAATTCAATATCGCTATATGAGATATTCGCATATAATTTGAAAATCTGATGGGAATTATACAAGTCCGAAAACACGAAATGAAAGTGGTGTAAAAGAAATGAAGACCGAAATATGAGTATTGAGAAAGTATTAAGAGGAGAGGAAACCAGAGATAAAGATATAATGACGTGGTCCAATCGTCGTCTCGAATGTGTAAATTCTTCTTATGGCGTGGTAATTGGAACGAACGGAAATAACGCATTATTGCCATAAATTAATTTCGTCATGCAGCATAAATAAAGGTTGCTTTAATTTGTAAAAGAACCCGATTTAATTTATTTTTATTTCCTGATGAACACGTTCTTCTATACCATTACGTCTGTTTCTCTCTCTCTCTTCCTCTGTCCCTCTCTGTTCTCTAGCCGATTAATAACATATTATCGGTAACTCATATAAATAGTATTCTCCTAAAAGTTGTTTAAACTACCTAATGAATTTTTTTTGCTAAACGATATCTCTGACATTTAAACTGAGAACTGGGATTTGCATAGAAACTACAAATTAAATACAGGTCCTCTGTCTCATATTTTTGGACCGCCAAAAAATGAAAGACGAATATCTCGAACGGTTAAAAGAATTCTGAAAAAGAACTCTCTGAAAAGAAGCCCGTTTTTGTTATATAAATATGGCATAGTTTCCTCTTCCATTTAACACTTGTGAATTGTGTACGGAGACGTCTTCAGTTGCGTGTGTATTTTTTTTCGCTCGTGTAAATAAATCGTAAAAATAGAAAAAGGGTGAACTTCCTTCCGGAAAGATTGAACATTGTGATCACACATTTATTATGACGGACAAATTAATATATATTATAATGACAATTTAATATAAATAATTTTAATCACCCCAAATGTCTCCCTTAAATCTCACGGATACCGAACGATAGAAGAAGGATCAGCCTCCCCTCTCTCACCGGAAGGGTTAAATGCGGACGTCTCGCGTCTTCTACGGAAGAAGACGAAGGCGGGCGCGATAAGTAGGTCGGAGAGAAGTTTCGCTCATACGTTGATCGGGCGCACGAGGAGCCGCCGGTCGAGCGGCTCCGTCAGTCTCGCGAAGATATTCCGGGAGTCAACAGGTGCGATAGGGAGCCTCCGGAGAGAGACCCCTTTTTCTCCTCTTTCTTCGTCACTTTCGTCACGCGTTTGAAGAGCCGGTGGCAGAGACACCGCGATTCGCGCGACGTTTCTCAATTCGCGACGAAAACCAGTGACAGCCGCATATCATGCAGTCCTGAAGAAAGTATCTTCGTGTTTTTCCCCCTGCGGAGATCTCGTGCACGTTTCTCTGCGCCGCCTCGTAATCTTTTATTATTTATCGCAGAGATTGCTAGGAAATTCAGGAAACAGCGACGATGAAGAAATGCCAGGTAAATATTTCTCTTTTTTTCTCTCTTTTCTACTTTTATCGTTAAATATACATGTGACGCGTCGCGAGTTTAGGATAGCGTGATTTTCGTAGAAAGTTCTGCGAATTGTATCGTGCGCGGTTCAATAAATTGTTAAACAGGAAGAAACGTGGAAACTGCGCGGCCAAACTGTGCTTTTTTTTAATCAATTTTGTGAAAAATTAGTTTCTCAATCGTAAAATATTCAGCATTACGCAATTAATTAACGCCTATTTAGAGAAATCGCTTTTCCAGGCTAAAGTAAGCAATTCTTTATTGCTTCAACAACTAGGTGTGACTTTACCTCTTTTACGTGATATCTAGAAAATTTTAACAATCTCACCTGCAAAAACTTTTATGAATGAAACATTAATAGGATAGAAGCAATAATGATTAATTAATTGGCAAAAAGTGCGGATGGGCTGTTATTTCCGTCGATTACGTAAATATACACGGGCGGCTTATCTCTGTTCGTGATCGGTGCAATAATGAGCCGTGAACGATACCGCACGGTTGATCGCGGGTTAATCTCGATCATCTCACGACGCCCGTGCTTAATCGATCGGCACGCGTGACGAAACCCGATCTTCACGATCAACGATCGGCGATAGAGCGTGGGCGGTTTCCAGACGAATGAACGCGACGGTCATCGGGAAAAAAAAAACTAGATCTAGGCTTAATTGCCGTGCAATTAATGTCGACCCGTGGATTTTCTGGAGCGGAAACCACGAGTGACATGCATCAGTGTGCCATGCGTATCGTTGCGCTGCATATTTCTTCGCCTTAATGCGTATATAGCATTAAACTAACTGAGATCCTTTTATGTTTCGCACGAAATTCGGTCCGTCAAATGGAAAATGTATACATCATTTTTCGAAAATAAATATATAATAAATGGTTAATTAATTATTAATTATTAAGCGGTTTATTAATTATTAAATGATTAATTATTAAACGTAAGGTCTTGAATGTTGGCATAAGATTTTAGATTTAAACAAAAAGACATACAAATCATAAAAAAGAAAGTCATAAAAATATAAAATTTAATGTAGTGTAATAAGATAGAGACAATCTTAATAGCTGAAGAAATAATCTCAAGTATTTTAATTAATAAATTTGCCAAAATTATTTTCTAAACGCGATAAAATATAATTACTCATTGGATTTCTATTTACATTCGCGCAAGGTTCCAAATTATTTTAAACGTAATCTATAGCTTTGGGAGAATAATCGACCTTTTATTCTTGAAATGCTCTTAAAAGTGTAATTTCTAATCAAGTCGATTAAATCCTAATTCTTGAATCTGTAATGTGTATGAGACAAATAAATGAGCAATTGCTATCGAAATTAATACGAGAGATTGCAAAAAGTACTCTTTCGGCCACGTATCAATATCAGATATCAATAGTTGTCAATCGTCTATCGAAAGTCATCGGAATGGAAAAAGTGGATCGTTTCGCATACTCCCTGCTGACGTATATACATATATATGGCACGATACGTACGCGGCCATATAGTAGACGAGTTAACGCACGCGCGTGTTTCGCGCAAAACGTGCACGGGGAAAGCATGTCGTTCCATTTCACTTGTTGGCGGAGCGCGCGCTCGGTCCAGAGCCACCTTTCACGATTTTATTTCATTTTATCCGCTTTTTGCGCGTGCGCGATTAGAAAGTATTTTTTTTCCCCCGCCGTAACACACGTCGAACTTCAAGCGCACGTACTTCAACGGCCGGATGTTCGGACGTTTTCTCGTTAACGAGGACTTTGAGTGATTTCGAAAAGTTGCACTCCAAATAATGACAATCTCCAAGGAAACGAGACTAATAGCACAAATTTTTATTAATTAATTACTGGCGCGACCATCGATCCCCCCTCCCCTCGAGAAGGCGGACGTTCTGCTATCTACTTTAATGATCTACATATTCGTATTTCTTCGCGAGCACTCCGTGTGTTACGATTCTATCACCTAGTTTCGATACGTCGAGATGATATTTTATAATTCACGCAATGTGTCAGCTGCAAATTTACAGGTGCAATCGCGCGATTGTTAGCTGCGCGTAATTCCAATCAGGGGTAATCGTCACATTTTAGATAATAGAAAGTAACCCGTCGTTCGGTTACTACATTGCTATTTTCTAATGCCGGGAAAGAATGCCGGCAATCTCGAGGGGCTATTAAATTTCTCTTGGCGCCGAACCGCTCGAGCGTTGCCGCTCCGATGACTCGGCCGATTCATCCGTTACGAATAAATCGAGATGCGCGCTGACGCGAATTCGCGGGACGCGACTCGAAAACCACAGCAGTTAAATGTTTGCCGGTGTATTTGTTTGCGGGCAGATTGCGGGGCTTCTAGGGACTCGTGTGAGAGGCCGACTTTCGAAAACCTTTTTTTTTAAAACTCATTTCGCATTCCGGTCGTCTCCGTTTGTTCTTCAATCGTCGAGGCGCAATCATGCATGGTACGCAACATCAGATGCACACGCTCACGCAAGAATTACAGCGCGCGCAGTATCTCTGATGAGGCGTCGCGTCACCCCGTCGTGTCGATGAAAATTATCAAACAATCGAAGTCAACCACTGAAGAAAAATTGCAACTTTACACAGATCTAACGTAACATTTCCCAATCATGTTTTTTTTCTAAATTTCGTCGGCCACTATATATTAGTTGAAAAAAGTTTGGATACGAAATCTACTATAATATCGTTAACGTTAAGCATTATTAATCTAGAATAACTAATCCATCACAATATAACAATTATTTTGATTGGAAAAGCTAAAGTCAGTATAGAAAATATAATTTGACAGTTTCAAGAATTATATGATGGATTTTATATTACGCAATTTAATTTTATTTCAGATTATCTCTCTTCTGTTCTTCGTGGCCTTGACCCTTGGCACATGCTATGGCGAATTACCCAAACCAGGCTATACCAGGACGATGTTGAAGGTCTCTCGCAGTCTTCCGGGTGAAACGGAAGAGCTGAAAGTGCGAACGAGCGAAGGCAACGTGGCCACTTTGATCATCAAGCGACGAGACAAATCATCGTTCAATGATTCAAAACCTGCTCGAGAAGATTCGAATTTTATATTAGAAAATAAAAGAAATTTTTCGATAAATGCACAGAATGAATCAGTGCTCAATGATGAGGAAAACGAAGCCAAAAGGAAGGATGAGGTTCGAAGACTCGAGGAAGCTCAAGTGGAACAGATCAGGGCGACGATCTCCAGATCTTCGGAATCAAAAAATAAAAAGCCGGACATCGATCGAATCGATAAGAAACCGGCATCTGAGAAAAGTCAACCTATCAGTGTAATCGATTATGGTAGTTGGACACCGTTGGATGCGGAGGGAAGAGCCTTGAAACTAGAGACGCCGGGAGAAGAGGAGGAGTATCGAAATTGGAAACCGTTGCCGGTAAACTTGGAGTCCACCGTCGAGGAGAGAACGAACTACGACAGGCTGGGCGAGGCTGGACTCGGCAGTATCCTGTTTGCCAGGAACTTCCAGGACCGAGCTCAGAGAAATCTCGAGCTTAACGATCAAGGTGTTGCGAACGATGGGTTTCATTACATGTATATACCTCATATAACGTCTACGAGGACAAATATTGGTGCCAACCTGTTGAAGAATCGAGATGGTAAAGCTGTACCTCCGGAGGTGACTGTTCGTTCGGAGATCAACGTGAAGACCGTGCCGAAGAGATCGCCTATGTCGCTGGACATCGACGGCACGCCAGTAATTCATGGTACGAGAGTGCCCGACGAGCCTATCGACAAGTTGCAGACCTGGCGAAACGCTCGAGTTATCAACAACAAGCTGATAACACCTGAAGGCAGTCCGACGGTTACCGCGGATCCTCCCGTTGAGCTTTTCGGTGATAACGCGGAGAGGCAGAAATTCGAGAAGTTCTTTAAGGATATTAATCGAAGGTAAGAAAAGATACGGCTTGTAGAAAATTAGTCAAATATTGCTTGAGTATCGGCAAAGAAATTTTAAGAGTGTTAAATAAAGACTCGCCAATTACAACTACTTATCAAATCCACATAAACATAGATGCTGATAAAATTTAATAATTATATCAATCATTTTAATTATTTATTAATTACAGATTATTATATTGTTACATTTGACAATATTCTTCACAGTTTTCTCATTTTGCCTTACGCCCGACAGGTACGGTCGTAATTACGACGAGGAAGCCCGCAACGTGTACTTCGAGTGGGATCCGAGAAATTACAAAAACGAAGCCTTGAAGGCTGAGGTGTACGAGCCACGTAACGACCATTACCGCGCGAGTGTCCACAAGAGGATGCTGCATCCGGACGGCGTCGCGAGCTACCCGATCTCTCAACGTTACACTCCCGAAAGTCAGACCATCGCGCCGGTAGCGCTGAAGGCCGGCGCCCGCGCGCCGGTTCTCCAGTACGCCCATCCGGAGCTGGGCGTGCAACCGGCTAAGATCCTGAAGAACGAGAAACGCCGACCGGACAATTTCCCGGAGAATCAACACTCGTTCACCGAGCAACGTCACAAGAAGAAGTACGTGCTGAACAATAAGAACATCGTGGACAGCTACACCACGAAGAACTACTATCCGAATCAGCACTTCTACGGCTTGAAACGACCGTACGAGCCGCCTTTCTGGGTGAAAATCTCAGAAAATCTGAAGAACCAGTTCTCCACCGGAGTCGAGAGGGTCTCGCAGTTTACCAGGCCGGTGATCGATCCTTTGGTGGAGGCTACTCACAAGATCTCGCAGAATCTCGGTCTGTCTAAGGGCAAGGAGGCTCAGGACAAGATCGACACGATGGCGTCAGGTACCAGTATCCTAATACCGGCTCTAGGTCTCGTCGCATCTGGCGCCGCCCTCGGCATAGGCGCCGTGGCGGTCGGACGGTATCTCGATGTCGACGTTTTGAAACGATCAAACGTGGACGACGCCGATTTAGAGCACAAGCGGGCTTTGGAAACTGGAGCGTACTTAGGAACGCTCGAGGACGAGAATGTAAGATCGAATGAAGCGACGCCGCAGACCCTGTACATTCTGCAAAACGTCCCCCAGGACGACAAAGCGGGAAACGAGGGCACGAACTCGGCAGAAAGCGACGGGGTCTTCTTGGTCCTGGAGGAGGACAAGCGTAACGCCGAGAGGATTGAAAATCGGGAGAGTAAACAAGTGGTGGACGAAGCTGATTACGTGGAGACTCATAGACGTAAAAAAAGAAGTCCTGACTATCTAGATATCTTTAAGACGGACGCCGACATGAAAAATCTGGTCCGCAGCAAGCGTTTCCAGAGGAAAGGGGCCGATTCCATCAGCGAGATCGTGGAAATTGATCTGCCTGCTGACTCGGATCGCGTCGACATCACCGAATTTCTAATTCCAAAGAAGAATAAGGAGAAACACCTGAATAAAAATGCTATTCTAATTGTCGAAGACAGCTTGAAGATTCCATCAGAAAATCTTCAAGTAGATATGTTGAATCAGAACGGATTGACAAACGCCGCGGCTTCGGTAAATGAAGATAATGGACGAAGAAGAAATCAGAGAGCCGACGGTACTTCTTTCGTGTTGGACAGATCGCAAGTTCTCGGGAGTGATCTCGAGAAGGAAACAACAAACAGGAGACGAAAGCGAAATGTCGAAAGTGACCAGGAGCTTCTGGACACGTTGCAGAATCTGGAGAATGCGGAAGTCGCGGAAGTTGCTCACATACCGGGCGATTGGACAAATACGCCCTGCGCTAAGAGGATATTTTGCGACACGATGATCGAAAGAGGTTCCGATGCCTCGGTGCTAATGGAGAAAAAGATGGCAGCATTACTGAGACTGTGAGTACTTTCGATCTATTACATTTTCTTATCTATAAGAAACGGAAACATTTCTATTTTACTATTTTACGTTCGGAAATCGTTGAAAATGACCTTAGAACATAATTATTATAATATAATCGGATGGATACGCAATTTATGTAAATTTAATAGATTATTTAAAATTGAAAAAATTTTGGTGGAATAAAAAATTATTACAATTATGCCTTTTACATTTCTATTTAGAAATTATTATCTTTTCTTGTTAGGTATTTGTTTGTCTTTTGATTCTTTCACTTAAAATTTTTGAGATCGTTGTTAAGGTACATACTGCATTTAAAATCCTTCATTTTTCTTACTTATTTTTATTAATATAATTTTTATTTTTTAAGTACAGTATTTAATTATTTCTATTTTTATTTTTGAAGTATATTATTTCAGTATTTGTTCAAAATTCTCATATAACAATGATTGATTGCAGTATTACATCAAAGTAAAATTTCTAATTAAAGATGTCATAATTAACGTGACAGTTTTTCTTCACTGTTGGCATTTATAAAATATAGAAGAGGAATACGCGTATAATATGCACATAGGTATATTGCGGTTACGCTTGCTTTATTAAAGATATTGCTAGCCGTTATTTGTTGGTAATGGTCACTCTCGAAATACAATGAACTATCGCATCGACTCTCGCCGTGTTCTCACGAAACCGTACAAGCCGATTTAATCGACCAGAACTATCAGGCACTCGAAGCGTCAACGAGACACCGATAACAGTCGGAACTATAGCCCGAGTGTATAACTTTCTTCCAGCTTTCGCCGACGACGTCCTACTGACTGATTCGACTTTTACCTCTTAGCACAGTTTCACTGTACGCGCACGCTGCCCCCTGTCCGCTATCGCGCTGGCCATGTACGATAGAAAAAAAATGGGCGAGAGAAAGAGGGAGAGAGAGAGAGAGAGAGACAGAGAGAAAGAGACTCAAACATGTTATCACGAAAACAAAAGAAAAGCAAAGACAAAGAGAAAACTCGCGTGCAGCTGTATGATAATTTACTTACTACGTCGCGTTCGATTCTCTTTCCAGTTCTTCCTAACCGTGTATATAATTCTCTACTGAGTCGCTTTCTGATGTGGTTTCATCAGTGTTATGGTAATTAAGCGAAATGTATCATGTCATTAAATAATTCACCCTGTTTAAAATTTGCATATTGGAAATATTTATATTCGTAACACATAATTATAAATTAATTAATTCGTAACGGATACAAATAAATTTTCACACACCTTTTTATTTATATCATTCCAATGTAATGAAGACTGTTTCACATGTCTTTTAGTTTCGAAAGTTAGAAATAGTTAGAATTCGGAAAACTTCGAGGAGTTTACAAGGTCTAAGGTTTAAGAAAGGTTTAAGAAAGACAAGTATCGCTTGAGATAAGTTCAAAGTGGGATAACAGAGCTTCTCGCGAGTAATTCCAACGATATTACGTGTTCGTTATATACGAAGGGATTGTTAATGACAAATATGGCATTTCCTGTACCGACAACACGTGAAATACACGCTATTTATTCAATTCGATTCACTGCAAACGCGTGCATCCATATACCGATGAGAGAGCGGCATTATATCATGTACTATGTTGTAATGCATACTATTCCCGAGCAAGCAGTTCTCACATACGTGACGAGAATTTGCGGGACAAACCGCATTTCTAAAAATAGCGAGAATTGCAATGTCCAATGAAAGAAGGACAATATACTTCCTTTGCCAGTTTTCTGCTCACGGTTATATACATTATGCCTCCAAGATTTTAAAACTTCTCTAAAACAAGTCCGTTTCTCTCAATTTCGTGCATTTAATTAGTCGATAAATATTAAATAAAAGTAGAAAATATTGAAATAAAATTTTACTAAAACAAATTTTATTTCTCTTTGCTTAGTTCGAGATTAACCTATCGTCACGTTTATATTCAAGAAGCATAATTAAATTTTACTCCATACAATTATAATGCATTATAATTAATAAATACTTAATTAGTCTTTAATTTACCTCAGGATGAAAGTACAGATACTTCCTAAATCAGATTATGTATCCCGAATCGGTGCGCCGCGCGCCCTAAAGAAAGCGAGTTAATTGGAGCGAGCGATCGTTAATGGAGAACACGGTGAGAAGATTAAAGATTCGCAATCTAGTGCACACCTAATTAGTAATTAACCGCGGTGCCGGTCATTTGTCGAAGTGTGTCTCCGACTTTCTAATGGTTCGCTATCCTATACACTAATCGACGTTCACGCGTACTTACAGAATCCAACCTGGAGCGGCCATACAGGTGTCCAGTCACTTCGAGGAGGTCATGGACGCTGTCAGAAGACACGATTGTTCCAGCTTCCTGTGCCCACAGGCAAGACCCGGCAACGTCTTCCTTTAGACACTTTCCTTGTAGTTCTCAAATTGCATTCATCGACTCATCTCCTACAAGTTGGCACTTTCAACTCTAATTCAGTTCTGTAAAAAAAGATATTCTACTCTTAGCATTTTGTTGCATTTGCATCCCGGAAAGGATCCTAATTAGTTAAATCCCCCTTCTTTTCTCGGACACAATGCACAAACTGCTCTCGTCTCGACGTTTCTATTATGGGACAATTTATTTCGATTATCAACGGAAAATATTCTTGCGTCAAAAATGCCAACAGGACATCTTATAAAATTATTAACAATGCGCGAATTCCTTAACTGCGTCAAATAACGAAACAACAAACAAATCAGCACGAAACATTTTTTTTACATAAAACTATAATTTACTCAAACATGTTGATGCATACAAATGCCAACAATAAATAGAATTAATGCGTTCTTCCAAGGCTCACTGGATATAATAAATTCGCATGGTATATAAAATATTTTTCGATTAATAGAAATTTGTGACTCGCGTGATTGTGATCAGTTACACTTAAAATCTTCAACGAGATCTTCAGGAAAACACTTCACTAATTTGCGTTTGCGATGATTCTGCAATTAAACATGTTTTCGTTAAATACGTTGAGTCAGCACCGAGCCAAAACTGTACATACTTGCCACCGAGGCGATATTATTTAATATGAACTCATATTTTTAATTTAGATAATTAAGTATAGATTTTAAGAGAGAAGATGTAAGCTTGGCGGTAAGTGAGTTGCATTTTAATGCAATTTCCGAATGTTTCCAATTTTACCGTATTGCGGTATTTCCTAATCCCTGTTGAATATCTTCGCCTGTCGCTTCATCTCGTCTTATTTCTGATCCCAGCATTCCGTCCGAATATAAATTGTCATGCGTAAAGTATAATTTATTTCGACGCGTTGAGCGGTCAGAAACGATCGAAACGTTAATAAATATATTACTAATTTTAGAAAGAGAAACGTCATGCATCGCCAGCCGTTTACGCGAATATATTTATTTCCCTCCTTACAATGAATAAATTATATTTTTTACGACATACGTGCAATGTTCGAGTCTATTCATTCTTACTTCAGTGACATCTCTTTGCAGATTTTGAACCGCTGGAAATTAAGCACTGGTCGATGTGAATGAACGAATATTCCTCGTTGGGCAAGCAATTTGCTTATAGTCGAAAAGCAAGCGCTACATTCACGGTATTTGATACACTGCACTGTGATCACGTACTGCTCATGTTACTATTGATTCTTATCCGAAAGGGTTTGCAGAAGTACTCACAGATGGTAGCGGTTCAATCCTTCGTGTACTGAGCAAGCGCAAAATCAGGCAGTTTGACATAATCACGAAGAGCGACTCAGTTAAACGATAATTTTCGTTCCGTGAACTGCAATGAACGTCAACGAAGGTAGAACATATCTCGGAAAAATAGCAAAAAGTTTGCACCACGATATTCTACTAAAAATAATAAATAAGCGTGCCCGCCGTCGAGTGAAATATAATACAATATAATATAAAACTTGCGTTTTCAATCATTTGTGTGTTAATAAGAACTCTTCATTCCGGTTAAAAATGTATAAAATTTTCCCAAAAATTAATTATAACTAAACTTCTATCCGTAAAGAAACAAGTTAAAGAAGAAATGTTATTAAATAATTTGTTCCATATAAAATATTATTTATGTTAATAATGTTTCGTTTTTAATATTTTTTTAATTTTACCTAATCAATTCTAACTAGTCATATTGTTTGACATTACAATTTACTTTTACTATCTTAGCGTTACAAAGATATTTCTTTTCTTAAAGCGACCACATATTCTGTTTGTTACTTAATATATGTTGCTTATGAAATGATTCCTTAGTAAGAGACGTTCAACATTATAATATATAATAATTTAATTCAGATAACTAACGGTTACTTATCAAATAAAAGGAATAATTCGCTTTCAACAATTTGTCGCAAAAACCCGCATTCATTTTTTGCCAGGTGTCTATACTATACATCTGTCATAAAAGTTCGGAACTTCGTGTTTCCGAGAACACGAAAGTTTCCGAGAATAGATACAAAACTTTCTATGCTAACAAAACCTTGCTTTCTCGACGTATAGATTGATCCAAAGTGTTTTTGAGTGGCAAAGTTGAACATGGTGCATAAATTGAACGGTTAATTCTGTTGATGTGTGCACGATCTACCTATTTCTTTCTTCTCTCCGTTATAGACAAAGAGTTTGTCGGAAACTTTAATTCTTAGAAAACCGAAGTACGATTAAAATAGCGTCAAAATAATAATACAAAATCTTATAAAAGAAGAAAAATCTTTTAAAAAGAGTTATAAATGTTATTACACTAAGAACACATACTTTAAATTTTTAGTTTAGTTGTAGTAAAATAATATGTATTATTTTTTACTTCTACTATTCATCTGTTTTTGATATTTCCCCTTAACAATTCCAATTAGTTGTAACTTATAATATTTTATGACAAATTGTAAGAAGTAACACAAATGAAGTGAAATTTACTATGAGTGCTACTTACAATTAGAGATACCTTTAACTACAAAACATTTTAAAAATATGACGCGGATTTTAAATTTATAAATAAATAAATGATTACGTCTCATGATTGCAAAACAGTAAAAAAATTTTTTTTAAATAACGTAGAGGGATAATGTTTCTTCTAAATGAGCAATAAGTAGAAATATTCCTTGTAAAATTTGATTTAATGATTAGATTTAAATTACGCCTTTGCGCTGAGTCGTCAATGTTTACGGATATTAGGCGTATGGCCAGATCCATTTACGCCTTTGAGTGATTTTCACCGGCCAAGCATAAGATTCATAATTGTTACGTGTATCCTGTGTCTTTACGTGATCGTGCCGCAATTAACGAATATGATCCTTGCTTGGGGTAATGTGGTTCGGATGGTGGAATACGTTGCCTCTGCGAACTTCAGCTTGATGGCACTATGCAAATTAGTCGGTACTTGGTATCACGGTGAAAGTAAGTTATTATATCGATATTTTTATCGTGAGAGATAAATGTAAAAAGAAATAAAAATTCGTTATTTAATTCTAATATCAATATTGTACAACAGTTTTATTTATGTAAAAATGGTCTCGTCCATCCATATACTATTCGTACTGATGTATTATGTTTAATCCGAAAGCGCTTCGAACGCTGATGACATCGGTCATGACCGATTGGATGACGTCGAAGAACGATCGAGAACGAAATACAATGTTAAATACTGCGAGACGTGGCAGAACCTTATCTCTTAGATGTTACGTGGCCTCCACGTGCACAGTCACGTTTTACATTTCTCTCAATCTGCTGAAGTTCTATCGAAATATGCACCAACCTCAACGGGCCCTCGTGTATCGGTTTACCTATCCTTACAACATTCAAAAGAGTCCGAACTACGAAATTACTTTTTTCACTCAACTTTCCGGCGGTACGTACTCGGCCCTCATCAACTGTACCGTCGACAGTTTCGTCTCGTTACTCGTGCTGCACATAAGCGCACAACTGATAAATCTACGAACGGCACTGAACGACCTAGTCGACAAACTAGCCAAAGGATCTATATCCTCCTCGACATTTAAGGAAGGTTTAGCCGCGATCACTGTCCGTCACGAACATCTCATCAGGTATGGCGACAAATTTCAAGGCAGATTATTTAGTAATTATTTAATATAGTGCAAAACATCTCTAAACATTTACAGCTATTTATTCATAAGATATCATTATTAATTATTTGTGATAACTTAAAATAAAATTCAATGTGTGTCTCTCTCTCTCTCTCTCTCTCTCTCTCTCTCTCTCTTTCATATTTATAAGAAGAGATGTATACAATGTCCCATAGACAAAAAATACTTCCCAATTAAGATAGTTCTTTTTTAAATATAATATAATTCTAAAGATTCTACAAATTTAAAAAAAATTCAAGATTATCGGACTTAAATGTGGACAATTAAAAAGTGAGATATCAGTTTACTTAAAAAATTGAGATCCTATATATTAAATCTTTTTTAAAATTTGTACATTAAAATAATTATAATTAATCGATAATTAATTAGAATATGAAATATATGAATTTTTAAGGAACGCAAAGATAGTTGACGACTGCTACAGCGCAGTGTTATTTGTACACATGTTTGCCGCTACTTTTCAACTGTGTTTTGAAAGCTTTCAAGTTTTCACGGTAAGTGAGATGATTTATTTTGTTTTCTTTATGCAACAGAAAAGTTTAATACCTGTTTCAATTTTTTAGTTTAATAGTAATGTTTCTTTGATAGAGTTGAGATATAGATTAAAATTTTACGGTTGATTATTATAAACAATTGTTGAACTTAAAAATAAAAAAGCATTATTTTCAGATAGTATCAAATCATTTGGATGTACCTCTTGTTAAAGTGTGTTTTCTCTCGTTTTACGTCCTTCTTGTATTGACACATTTGTATATTTATTGTTACTCAGCTGAAAGACTTTTAACGGAGGTAAAGTAGAACTATGTATATCAAAAGCGATTATTTTGTGTAAACCAGAAATATAATTTTCAGAGCACCAGTATGGCGTATGGCGTGTATGAATGCAAGTGGTACGATATATCACCGAAAGACGCGAAAAATTTAATGTTTATGGCGTATCGATCTACAGTTCCACTTAGATTGACGGCTGGAAAATTTGGTGCTTTTTCATTAGAAATGTTCGGAACAGTAAGATATCTAATAGAAAAAACATTTTATTTTCCGCACAACAAAAATCTCATTTTTAGCCTACAGAGAGAGACAGGGAGAGACAAAAAACACAATAATAAACATTTCTAATATTTAATAAAGTTTTTATTTTTCGCGTTCTAAAGTAATTTATACTTTATTAAAAAAATTAAAAATGTTCTCTTTCGATCCTACTAATTGAAAAAGATACTTTTACAACTTATTAAATTAAATCCGAGCTGCAGTTGCTCGAAGCAGAATGGCTCAAAATTCTGCACCATCATACACATATATATCACGGTTGCATCTCATGCCAAGTTCTCTGTAAGCTGAATATTGTGCTTTTTAAATATATTATATAATAAACTAAGGGTATCAAAATAGTATCATTTTTATTAAACCGATAAGACAAAAATCGGAAATTATATTTTACTTTTATTCTACACAGACAGTGAAAACGTCAATGGGATACCTATCTGCATTGCTGACAATGATGGATTAGAGTATAATGCTGGAATGATACTAAATTAATTGCGATACTTGATTACTACTTATTTTCTATATACTGTGTTAATAGGATTACATATATTATTATACCTAAAATGTAATTTTTGCTGGATAAATATGTTTTTGTGCAACAAAACATATTATTTATTTATCATTTTTCGGCGTTACAACTTAATTTCTTAATTAAAAAAATGATGCTACAAGGGAACTGTGCCTAATATCGTACCACATTTTTAAAAACCAAAATTTTGACTAAAAACTTTTATAAAAATATAACTAAACCGCATCATTTTATTCTAGGATTATCATAATATGATCTCTATAGCATGAATGTGTTCAAGGTTTATTTTAACTATTTTTTCTGAAAAACGTAGCATTTTTCGACATCGAAAAAAAATGTTTTTAATATCGCACCCTTACACCATTATTTTTGTTAAATTTTGTTAAATTTTGTACAATCATGACACGCAATATATGTTGGAAATAGAAACAACTTAAAATAGAACACATAAGGTTGGTAAAAAAAATACCCTCTTTTAACGATTAAGAAAGTCCATGGGGTTTCACGGACTATAGGGTGAAGTGATGTAGTCATCCTGCCTGGCCGATTTACTCTTGGAAACATCTTGTTACACATTGGAGACTGAGGGAGCTTCATAGATATTCTAAAAGCAGACCAATTAGGAAAAATGGACGGTATAATGAATATTCGAGGGCGGAATTAGAAATAGCGCACGGAAGAAACATAATTAAAGCGTCAAAATAATAGTTAGCCACAAATATCTCTAATTTAGGAATAAAATTAGACACAATATAACATGTTTTAAGCAGAAATTCGTTTTTAGCACATATTTTTTTGCTGTATTAATAACGTAAGATACCTCTTGCGGAATTTCGAAACCTCGTTAAAACTATAAACTGTCACGCTACTTTTCATATCACATTTCTAACTGAAGTAAAACAAAAGATTATCCAAAGCAGCGTTGTTCAACAGTTTCCACTGCTCACTGACAGAATGAAACACGTAACAGTATCGTAGTCTCAATATCGTAGGGTGCGGAATGAAGAACAAGGGCGATATTAGACACAGTTCCCCTACACATAAATTGTAAAATTATTTCAAAAAGCTAATAAAACTATGCTCATTATTAACAATACAATATAATTTATTTACCTTCGTGCAAATCTTTCGTGCAACTTAATCTATTGACCTAGTATCAATAAGAAACAGTACGTGATATTTGGCTAGTTTTAAAAGGCGATCGCTTGTATATCAACGATGTAGAGAAGTTGTCATGAAAACTTGTCGGGATATTCTCAATAATTTTTTTAAACGCAACGCTAACGAAAAATTACGCCATCCAAAAATGAAAAAACCAATTGTACAGACGACGACAATGACGTTTCATAAATGTACATTTGCCGACAATTACGACTCGCGTAATTGTATAATTAGTTACATTTAAAATCTTTAACGTAATCTTTAGAAATGTACTTCACTAATGTGCGTTTGCGATGATTTTGTAATTAAATGTTTTAAATCAAGTACGTTTAGTCAATACCGAGCCAAAAATGTGCACATTTGTAATCGAGACGATTTTATTTAATATGCACTCATGTTTGTAATTTAGACTATCACGTATAGAATTTAAGAGAGAAGATGTAAGCTGTAAGCGGTAAGTGAGTTGCATTCTCTGCAATTTTCGAATGTTTCCACGTTCACCATATCCCGATATTTCCTAATCACGCTTTGGTGAATATTTCTGCCTTTATCTCGTCTCATTTCTGATGCCTGCATTCCGTCCGAAATTATGCGCCATGCTTGAAGTATAATTTATTTCGATGCGTTGAGAGGTCAGAAACGATCGAAACGTTACTAAATATTACTAATTTTAGAAAGAGAACGTCGCCAGCCGTTACGCGAATGTATTTATTTCTCCCCTTACCACGAATAAATGATATTTTTTACGACATACGTGC
>NW_020227151.1:0-10223 GCF_003070985.1 Temnothorax curvispinosus
GTAAATAACTATGGAATAACTATGGAATTAATGCACGCTGTCCGTTACATCCTTCACTCGTATAACTACTATTTATATTTTGTTTAGACAGCATTAGACAAGGATGGAGACAATAGGTATCCTTGTCTGATGTTTCTGTTTCGTGCACGGTACGGATACGGCACGGCTGTGTCTGAATCGACCTTAATTGTGTAGATTAAATTGACAAAGGAACCCCTAAAACTAAAATATTTTATAAAACACACACGCACGCACGCACGCACACACAGGTAAATAAATTTAGAAATTTTTAGTTGGCGCTAAAATTGTTACAATATTGTTTAAAGATTTATAAGTACATTCAGGATAAAAGTATCTTCATTTTACAATTTTATTAAATAACGCACGTAACAGATATTTTTTTAAATAAAAGATGCAAAAATAAATAAATTTTTGAAAAAATTATTTGTTGCGGTTAAATACACATAAATGTTTTTATTATAAAATTTTGCACATGTAGGAGGGAGGGGGAGGGTAAAAAGATGAATTTAGAAATTTTTTTTGCTGCCAAAAAATGGTTCTAAAGGGTGAAATCATCCTTCATATGTAGAGCGGCTTTTTGTTTTTCTCGATATATTTCGGAAAGTATTCAAGATATCAAAAAATGTTTCAAATAAAAGTTTTATGGTAAAAACATCTTTATTTAACCACATTAATAAAATTTAAAAAAAAAATTGTTTTTTTAATTTTTAATTAAAATTTTGTTTAAAAAATTATTTTTAAAAAATATTATTAATGTTGTCAAATAGAGGAGATTTTACTGTAAAACTTTTATAAGAAACATTTTTTGATATCTCAAATATTTTTCGAGATATATCGAGAAAAGCAAAAAACCGCTCTACTATAAGCAGTGGTTTCACCCTTAAAAACCGTTTTTGGGCAGCTACAAAAAATATCTAAATTCATCTTTTTACTCCCCCTACATATGTGGAAAGTTATATTAAAATCAGAATTTTCAACTTCGCGAGGTTCCCTTGTCAGAAAGAGCGAGTCATTTTAATAGACGCAAGCAAATATCTCGAAAAATATGAAAGATATGGAAAAATGTTTTGGACAAAAGTTGTATGGTCTAAAGGAAAACATATGATTCTTATATGAGTCATGTCGTAGATGTCGTCGTTTTCAAGAAATTTTAAAGGCAACTAATTTTTTAAATTAAACTTGATTTTTTCCTTGAAATAAAAGTTGTAGATTTCGTTGAGACGTTTTCAAAACACTAATAAAGTTTTTCTTCTCGTTAAGAATTTCCTAAAATATTTAAAATTTTGTTATAATATTTTTAATATAAAATATAAATATATATATCTCGTAAAATATTCACTTTTTGATGACTTTATACTTTTATACGTCAAATAATAATAATAATATTTATTTATTTACTGGCGACTTAAGTTCTCGGTTTTGTTAATATTTATTTAACTTCGGCTGCCAAGAAGTGGACTTGGTTTATAATAAGTTCCTTAACACACTCATCCATCCGCACATTGCCCGTTAATCACAACAATTTTGACGGGATCATTCCTCATGTTAAAGCTCGCCATTATTTATCACTACTACTCTCGCCTATCTTTTCTCATCTCCGCTTCTGTCTTTTTCCTATCCTTATATAATTTCCTTAATATTTTTTCTTTGGTTGTATCTAGTTTATCGTTCCATAGTCTATCTATTCTTTTTCTGTTATCCCTCCCTAGTTCTATAAACTGGTTCTTTATACTGCTGCACTCCTCTACATAGTGCTTCAAATTATCCCTTCCTTCCTTGCAGAACAAACACATTTTTTTCTCTTCCCCCCACCAATACATGTTCTCCGATTCCATGTTACCACATCTCAGATTTATCAGGGCTCTGATACTATCCCCTTCAATCTGTTTATCTATGTTTGCCCTCCTTAGATATTCCGGTCTATTTCCGTCTTTCTCTAACTCTTTATACTTTCTGTTATACTTTGACTCTATTATTCTATTTATATTATTCTCTTCCACTTGTCTCTGTATCTCCCAATCTCTTAATTTAATCTTTTCCCCTAAGTTCCTCCCTTCTCTCCTTACCGACTCGACTGCTTCCACACCCCCCACCCGTTTCTATTATAATACTTTTTTCTCTCTCTACCATATCTGTTTTTCCATTTGTTTTTCTCTTTCTCTATCCAACATTTCTTGACCCATCTGCTCTTATCCATTTTCCTAATCTTTTCCTCACATCCCATTGCCCTTCCACTCCATCCTATCCTAATAAGCTTTCTCAACCCCAGTTCCGTTGACATTAGGTATCTTGAGGTACAGAACTTTAAATCGAAAACCCATCTTGCGTAATCTAGCATAATTTTTTCCAAGTCCTTTTTTCTTCCCATCCCCTTTCCACCCCATACAACATCACACTCTGGACTAGGTAATTAAACAAACTCCCTCTCCTTATAAAATCATCTTTACATATCCGTTCTCCAAGACCCCACGTTTTATTTATCGCAATCCTACCTTTCCTAGCTAATTCCTTAATGTGATCTTTGCAATTCCCTCTATTATTAAACACGAAACCTAAATATTTAAAAGTCCTAATCTCTTCTATCTCTTTTTCTCCCCATTTCTATTTCTCTTTTTTCTCTCTACTTTCTTTGTTAAACACTAACATCTTTGTTTTATTGGTACATAATATCATTTTCCTCCGTTTTAGAAACCTCTTCATTGTGTCCATCATGTCTAACATTGCTGTTCTATTCTTTGCTACGAACACCATATCATCCGCATATTCTAGCGACCATACTCTAGTGTTTCCTAACTTTACGCCTCCTATCTTTCTTTCCTCTAGCTCTTTTCTAATGTCCGCTATTACAAATTAAATAGGAGTGGACTCATTACACAACCCTGTCTGACTTCTTTTGTTATCCTGAATTTCTCCGTCAGGTCCTCTTTTGTTCTTATTGCAACTTCAGTTACATCATATATTGCTTCTATTCTCCTTATAAGTTCTTCATTTATTTCCTTTTTCCTCAAGATCTTCCATAATTGCTCTTTTTCCACCTTGTCAAATGCCGCTTTTAGGTCTACGAATAAGGCATACAATTTGTCTTTCTTTCCCTCCTTGGTCTACTCTTTAGACCAGGTAAGCTAGGTACCTCAAAGATGTTATCCACCGTTGCCCTCCCATCTCTGAAACCCGCCTGGCTCTCTGGAAGCAGATCCTTCAGATCCACCTCCCTCTCCAGACGGCATCTGAGGACCTCCGCATATATCTTATACACAGAGCATAGAAGCGAGTAATTTCCTCTGTAATTTTCTACCTTTTCCTCATCTCCTCTTTTGTGTAACGGGACTATGATTGACGTTTTCCAGTCTTCAAGTAGCTCTCCTTCTCTCCAGATGTGTTTCAGCAGGTCCACCAACTTCCTCTTAACTGAGTCGCCTCCATACATCCAGGCTTCCATTGGTATTCTATCGATACCTGTGGCCTTATTCCTCTTCATCCTTTTGATAGCCTTTTCTATTTCTTCCTCGTTCAACTGTAGTTTTGGCTGTTCTCTCTTTCTTTACTTATTCCTTTTCTGTTCGGTTTTGTATCTTCTCCTTATCCGTATGTTCTAATAGCTCCTTAAAATAATTTGTCCACTCATTTCCTTCAATGTTTTTTATTTTCCTTACCTTTTTTCTTCTTATTTTGTTTATAAATTTTTATACTTTAGCTCCGTTCTTTATATTCTTTAGTTCTTTTTCTTCCATTGCCCTCTTCTCCTTCTTTTTCTGTTCGAATAGGGTCTTCAGTCTTCAGGTTTCTTTTTTCTTCCAGATATATTTCTCTATCTAGTTTTTCCACTCTCCATTTCTTATAAAGTCTTTTCACGCTCCTTTTCTTTCTTGTACATTCCTTGTCCCACCAATCTTTGTGGCCCATCTCTCTCCTTGTCGTATTTACTCTCTTCTTTACCATAGCCTCATGTACCATCTTTTTAAGATTTGTCCATTTTTTCTTTATAGTTTCTTCTTGCTGTGTCTCCACAAATATATTCTTGTTTGTTTTCTCCTTGTATCTCCTTATTTCCTTCTTATCCCAACGGACCCTGCATCTTCCTTCTGTTGACTCTACGTCGTCTGCGTTAGTCACCTCTTCTTCTTTCTCTCTCCTTTTTTTATCCTTAATTGTCGCACAGACAGGCATGAGGTCTGAGTCCATCCTCGCATCTACCTCAAATTTGTCTATTCTATAATACAATCTCTCGCAAACTATCATATAGTCTATCACCGTATTTCCTCTCGCTCCTACAAAAGTATATTCACCGTTCCAGTCGCCGTTCGTTGTGCCGTTTAGTAAGTACCATCCTTTACTCTGTATAAAATCTATTAAGTTCCTACTTCCTGTCCCTATTATTTTGTCTTTACTTCTCTCTATGTTATTTTCCTCTTCTTCTCCCTCTCCCAATTCCTCTGTTCTTATATTAAAATCCCCTCCTATTATAAAATATGCTCTCTATCCTTCTTTCCTAACCATCTCTCTATTGTCGCCTCCACCCTACTCCAATTATCCTTATTGTAGACCAAAATAATGTTAATTCTTTCATCGTCCGTCAAGATTTCCGACAGTATTAGACCTTCTTCCTCATTTTTAATCATTGTTGATTCTAATTCCCCCCAGCTTTTTCTTCTTCCCAATACAAAACCTCCTATCGCTATGCCTTTCTTTTTTATATTCTTTGCATAACTGCACATCCATTCGTGTGTGTTCGGCAATAAATTTTTAATATTATTCCATTTTTCTGCGTCTACCCATGTTTCGCTTAAACTTACAAAATTGAATTCCTTGATATATCTAAAGAAATCTCTATCTTTGTTTACTAATCCTGCTACATTCCAGAAGAGTATTTCAATCTTTCCTCTTTTCTTACGACGGTTGTCTCTCTCCCTTTCTCCTTCTTTTTCATTACTTACATTATCCACGTTATCTGCGTCCGCCACCACCTCATCTCTACACGTCTCCACTGCTTAACCCTTTATAAATTTTTCTTTTCTATTAGCTTATTCTCTTCCTTGCTCCATACATACTTCCTACCTTGTACCTCTAGCTTCCTATAATTTATTTTCACCCATTTTTCTTCTGTTTTCTCTTTTTATGCCCGTTCTTTTATCCGTCTTTGCATTTCTCTGTCCTCAAAGGTCAAGTCGTGATCAATGAAAATTTTCTTACTTCCCAGCTTCTTCTTCTCTTTCATGATATTATCATTCAATTCCCAGCAGTTCATTTCAACTATTACTATTTCTCTTCCTTCTTTGCCTGTTGACCGCATCTTCTTTACTTCCGCTTTTGCACCAAACTTCCTCTCAAGAAACGTCTCCGCTGTGTCCATTAAGCTTTTGTTTTTTTCTTTATGTAATCCTCTGATCACTAGATTATTTTTCTTTTCTTTTCTTTTTTTCATATTTCTTTCTCTCTTCCTAACCATCTCCGCCACCTTTGCCACAATCTCCTCCATTTTGCCGCCGGTTGCCTCCTCCGTTATGTTTTCACTCCTTTGTTCGATCTTTGAAAGTCTCTTTTCTATCTTATCCATCCTTTCCTCTATCCTTTCTTCTTTTTTTCTCCATCCTTCTTCTAAAACGCTTATCTTCTCTCTCATCTCGTCTCTAATTTCTCTCAGGATTGCTAACAACGAACCATCCTCTTTATCCTTCTTTGTTGCTTTGTTGCTTTGTTGACAAATCTCCTTCCTCTTCTCTCTTCTTACCTGCAGCACCGACTCCTTCCTTCAATTTGTCTATTCCTGGTGGCGTTTTCACGGTCTTGTTACCTCGTTTGAAAATTTCCTCCGCAAGTTGTTTTTTTTCCTCTCTTTTTCTCTTAGCTTTCGCTATCTCACATGTCATACTATATTCATTTCTCACATAATCCAGTATGCTGGTCGAGCTCGATCTTTCTCTCATTCTTAACTCCTCCTTTGTAAGTCTTTCTTTTCCTCTTTTTTCTTCTTTTGGAGTGACAAAAATCTCTTTACCCGTTTTCTCACTCTCGCCTGCCTCTCCCTCCATCCTGTAACTCATTCACGCACACGGTCTTACATACAGGTCTGGAAACTCCACTGGAAGGGGTAGGTCGCTTATTGAAGCAACTTGTAATTCGTTTTGCCGCCACGAGAGGCACTGCGGGAAGATAATGCCACTTGGTGAGACACAACCGTGTCTCTTGACTACTATTTTTATAATACAAACTTCCAATGTAGGAAATGTAAAATGTAAAATGTAAAATAATTAATGTATTAATAATCTATAATGTATTAATATCTATTATAATATATTAATATATTAATAATTTATAATATAATAATATATTAATGTATTTTAAATGTAAAATATGACATAATACTCATTATATTTGCTTTAGCCATGTAACACATACCTTGTACGTGAGGGGTGTCTGTAATAAATGTGCTCGAGATGTTGACTTGCCTTGGAGTATTCAGACTTTTACTTGATACATCAGCTGAATCCTTTTCTGTATGATGGTACTGACTTCTATCGGAACGGAAGACTTAACAGGCGTAGCCCCATCACAATGTACATAGTTGATAACAGAGTTCACTAAATGTGAAGACGATTCGGCCAACGAGTCAACGGCTTCATTATTTGTGGCATCGTGTAACAATTTTGTTGGTGCAGCAAGCTTACTAAGCTGCGGATAGTTATATGGGGCCTGTAATATAAAAGAAAATGTGATATTATTTGCGCTTTCACATATTAGTCATTGTTTCCGAATTTATGTTTACTCAGTAATTTTACAATTGAGCTGAACGTACGACTAGCGTCGGAGCGTTCCGTTGTCAGACTGACTGTTACGCGCAAGATCGATAGCTTTTCGGAGCATTGGGAATTTAGCGACCAATCGGTTCGCGAACCGTGGCACGCACGCGAAACACGCGTGATAATTCCGGTATGTCGAGAATCGAAAGGCCTTCCGCAGTATTTACGACGAATGAGCCGGGTCTAAGAATGTCACAGAGCGCTGCCAGAATATTAGGATCACGTGTACACCACCTCTCAGCTCACGTGTACTAGTGTCAAATGTTTGTGTGAGAAATTCATGTGAGCGCATTCCGTAACAGTCATAAAATTTATATCATTAACGAACCTGTGCAATGATGAGACCGCTCCCATCTCGTTTGATTCATTCACGAATAATATGCTGGTCTTCGAAATGCTTGTCACATATAACGTGCTTCAGTTTAACGATCCCGGGAATAGCTGCTACCCATTGTCTTAATCGCTCGACATCTTTTGGCACGCGAAACACAGATCGATTAGATTTGTCGCCTTTGTTGCCCGTTTTACATGTCGGCACAGCACACGGCTTTGTCATCGCCATATAATTGATCGGTTTCCTCGGCAAAGCTATAGTAAATCTCACCGTTTCTGCCGAGATCGGCGTCCTCGGCAATTACCCTGAGTATGCTGCGATGCAAAGGCGTATCCTCTGTCACGGTGGTCCCGTACTCGATCGGATAGAACAGCGGATTGAGATCGTTCGTGTCGAAAATCGTCACTACCACCGCGGCGCGGCGTCCGCCTCGAGCGCAATCACTCTGTTTCTACTGTTCGTCGCGTTTGCTCGAGGTGGCACGCACTTCGAGCACATATCGGTCTTTGCGTTCGCGATTTAGCACGTCGACGTTGCTGGTTCGAGTCCGAATCAGGAGGAAGCAAAAATCACCGACCGTGCGCTCTTCCGCTTTAATGAACTTTTCGCGATCGCCGCTCACTATGCAAAACTTTACGTCGACGTCACTGTTTGGAGGACGCGAGCTTTATGCCGTTCCTCGGGCGTTGTGCCCGACGTACGTCTTGCTGATGGAATTCTCGGGAATGGAGACAATGCACTTTACGTAGCTACGACAATCACTACAGTCTGACTGTGACCGTGACAATCACATAATAAAGCTTGATTTCTTGGTTATGTTTGTCGGCATTACTCGTTCGTAACGACCCTCGTGGCGGTAAAACGAATTAAAAGTTGCCTCAGGCTGAAATCCCATGGTGCGGAATGGAAGTGCGGAATAGAATGCGTCATAGACACAGCCAATCAGAGCTATGCCGCAGTGTTTACGGTTTTTCCTGCATGCGTTCGTGGCGCAGTTGCGTTAAAGATTTGCGTCATAGAGCCATAACCTTAGTATTTGATCTTGAGGTTAAATTTGCTCTCTGTGCACAAGGCATTGCACCTTACCGTCCTCACCCGAGGACACCAACGGAAAAAATCCTCTCTTGAAGTTAAACCAGTTAATTTTTTTTATATTTGATAAAGTAATAGTTATATTTGATAAAGTATTTTTAATAAAATGGATGAATGTGAGTCCAATCAAATACGTGATAATGTAAGTAAAAATGGAAGTGAAATTATTTACATATTATTATAACATATTAAGATATAGATTAAGCAATTATTTTTTTGTAGTATCACTGCTTTTACTGCAATTTTTGGCTGCCAAAAAAGAATTTTGATTACATGACCCATTCATGTTTTGCGCACATGGATTTGAAAAATGAAAGTTTATATGTAGATAAAAAAAATCGTTTATTAAAAGGTTAGTTTTATGTTTTGCTAAATACAATTTGATCGAAATTTGATACTACATTATTATATATGCATACATAACAAATATCATAAATATATGTTATACAATTTGTTTTTAAAATATAGGTAAATTAAACTGTACTGAAAATCCTTCAGAGACAATGCCTGAGGAGGAGGAATTACTACAAGAATCTGAAGTACATCATAATGATGTTGATGTAGATAAAGATGACCAAATGGAAGATAGTTACGATGATCCACCAGAAAAGAAAACATGTCGAGGCAAGCTAGACAGGCGTTGGCTCGAAGCTGATGAAATTTTAATTAGTGCAGTTCAGATGAGACCTTGTTTGTGGAATTACACAATAGATGTAAAAGAGAGAACTACATTAAAAGTTTGTGATGCATGGTGTGATGTTTTGAAAGAACTAAAAGGTAAGTAAAAAATAAACATATTAAAATTTTTTTGTTATTGAAAACTTATCTACACATTTCATAAATAAATATATTTTCAGATTATAAATTCACTAGAAGAAGATGTGAAAAAGCATTGGAGAAACCTACGAGACTCTTTCAATAAAGCAAAGAAGAAGAAAAATACATACTTACCTAGTGGTTCAGCAGCACCTACAACAAGTGATGATAGTAATTTTCGACATTATGATAACATGTTGTTTTTAATTGATAAACTGAAGTCCAGGCGGTAAGTGTAAAAACTATAAGAAATAATTTGTTAAATAATAGACAAAATATTTTATAAAATATTTATTTTATTTTTTAGCACAACAAGTAATATTTCACAAATGTCAAATTCATGTGACTCAAATGAAGCTCCTCCTTCAACTTCCACTGTTTTAGATGTTGATGCAATTGAAGAATCGATGATAGACAATGACTCTTTGGGTACATCAGGAAGAAATAGCAATATTTCTGAAAACAATAGCTTCATCGACCACACTAAACGTAATTTTGCATGACATTTTTTAAAACTATGTGTTTACATTGTCCGTTTTTCAGGAAATGACACAGACGACACAGTAGGTTCGTTCTCATCACATGCCCCAACATGCTTCTTTTCACTCCAATGCGATCCTATTGGATAATTTGAATAAAAGCTCCAATACGATCGCACGTGCATAACGCAAATTCAACCAATCGAATTTCTTATGCGTATGATTATGCGTTTATGCAAGTTTGTCTGCCATGAATAGGCCCTTATGCTTAATATTTATATGTTATGTTTTAGGTCCAAAGAATAAACATGAAGACAATGAATTTCAAAAGCAGTTAGTTAACATTATATCAGAGTGTAATAAACCTGCTAATGGATTTTTACTTCATTTGGGTGACATTTTACAAAGATTGCCGTACAAAAAAAGAAGAACTCTTGAAAAAGAAATTTTAGATTTAGCTTACAAAGCGGAAGAAAGAGCACAACTTATTACTTCATAATTTAATACTCATTCATCACTGATCCTGGTTAAAAATATTGGTCATCCAGCTGGTTATTTTCAATCGCGACATTAAAATTATATTTATGATAGAACTTGTGATTTAAAAAGTATATATAATATATTTTAAGAAGCTTCCTTCGCCAGTAAATAAATACAAAACAAAAGTCGTTTTTGTTCGACCCG
>NW_020227152.1:0-4880 GCF_003070985.1 Temnothorax curvispinosus
ACCTGATGAGTCGTAAATGATACATTATGCTGTTATTCAGAGCTCGGTTGAAATTTTTGCACAAAACCAAATTGACTAAACGGTGTCTGAAGTTCTCTAATTGGCCGCAGATGTGAAAGATTACGAGCCCAAGAAAAGCATCTACCGACGTGTAAATAATAGCTCCTATAGAAATTGTTATGGCTTGAACAAGAAATGTCAATTCAAATTGCGGGCTTTTATCAGTGTCGTAGAAGTAATACGTCTGCAGCGGTAGCGGTTTGTTCCGATCGGTGAGATTTGTTATGTGCCTTATTTTTATGCCAAAGCAAGGAAAAATGATTAGCATGATAAATGCTGATGTCATTAAAACATATCCGGAAATTATGAGTAATCGAGCAAATCGTGCATTTTTTAGCATCACATCCCTCTCTTTGCTTAACTTTAATGCTATCCAATCCTCCGCCATCGCGTTTACAATAGATAGGAGAACTTGGAAATAAAAAAAAAAGAAAGAACAATATTGATAATATGCAAACTTCAAATTATTTACAACTAATTATAATTATTTCTTAACTCCCGAGCCATCAAACCAAACACAGACATTACATAAACATCACATGAACATGGATCGACTTTTGGTTCTAGACAGGTTCGAGAGTTAACAATTAAGTACAACTAAACTATCAAAAAAAGAGATAGAGAAAGAAAATAATATAAACACTTGATAATTTAATTTTGATATTGATTGCAAAAGAAGAAAGAAAAGGAGAGAAGAAGAGAAAATGAATCACGTATATCTTGTTTCTAATATCGTAATTTAATACATTAGTAGTAATAAATATTATATAATAGTTTAGCATAGAAATAAAATATATAAGGTGAGATATTTTACATAAATTAATATAACACATACCTCTTCGTTTCCATCGTATAATAACAAATTTGAATGAAACCACTATAAGAGGTAATGTAATTCGTAAATTATCTACCATAAGTACCGTGTCACCCCAAACTCGTATAAGCGCCCATACAAGCGGTACACCAGAGACGACTATCACAGTAATGAAAATAAAGCATACGCGAATATTGGACCATGCATTTTTCTTAGAAACATCATCGGCTATAGGCCATAAACCGATCAATTCCAAACCCAAACGGTGTAATTCAACTGCCCATACGAAATCTGACAATTTTTTATACGGAGAGAATAAAAGATTTAAATAAAATAATTTGACAAATTAATAAATTATAATTATTAAAAGACTAATCGTAAGGTAGCAATAATACATGATGATAGAAATGGATTTACAATGCAAAATAATAATTTGTTTATTAGATATATAGAACACGCTTAGTTAACAAAAAATACAGGGTATAGGATTCGTACCTTTATAACCCGAAGACTCCGTGTCCATGTCGAAGACTAACATGAAGAAGATCGTCCCGTTCTTCCCCCCATATAATGTAAAACGATCATCGCGCATGCTCTCCATACATCAAGTACAAAAACTCGGTAGCTTCGTCAGACGCATTAAATATTAAGAATGCTATCCCCAATTGACCATAGGTACTCGTCTCGTAAAAAAAGTTTACAAACGTTCGAAAAAGTTATAAAAAGCGAGTTATACTCAAACGAGTAGAGATGGGAAATATTCCGTCGCAGTATTTTGCAAATTTAACGAGCCTGTCGTGAAAGTTTCTTGTAACAAAGTAATAGGTACGAAAATGTAAGAAGCTGCAGTTTATAGACCTGGATTATACATCATCGTTATCGTATGTTTCAAATGTAATTATTATAAAGATATATTTGTTTATATAACGCAGAAAATGAATCGATTATCGAGTATAAACTGTAATAGATATTTTTTACAGTTATTTTTTAAGTTTTTCCGTATTTCTGAAAATGTTTCCGTATAAAACGACTGTGCCCTTTAAATATCCGATTGAAATTTCCTCTTTGACATTTGCCCGTGATTTAAAGAAAACATAGCAATCGTACATAAGCATTCAAAATATTAATTATTTTTACGAAATTAGAAAAATTGACGTTTTTGTATCACAAGATAGAGCATTTATCGATCTTCTTTTCATTTCTTTATAAAATTAAAGCAAGCAGTAATAATCCCATCGAAATATTTATATAGGTTGATCCATCTTACATCAATTTATTACTGTCACTAAATTTAGTTATACACACAAAGAATGCTGATAATTAAAAAATTATTTAAACCGTTTGAAAGTGTTTTTTTAAGAGAAATGCAACATATAAATCTTTGAACTTGATTAAATTATTTTCCTAATAAATATTGAAAATTGTCACGTATCAAGATCCATAATAATATAATTTCCAAATGATAGACATCGATGTAAATAACACGAACCTTTAATTTTATTAGCCATAATTACACATAATTATTATAGTTTTTGTCGGGAATAGTATATTGTGCACCAAGGGGCGAAAGTAGCGTTTTTCAGACGAGTGTGAAGTTTGCCGCCCGAGCCGAAGGCGAGGGCGGCAAATCACACGAGTGTGAAAAAGCTTTCGACCCGAGGTGCACACAATATTTTTCACAATACCTTTACGGAAAGTTCGACTTCCATGCCTAGAGAGAGGCGAGAGTGGCCAATTTCACGCCAGGGCTTACTTTCCTCGACCTAGGAAAGAAAATTGATACTTTCCACCCGGCATAGCGGTTACTTTCCGCCCGCTATGCCGGGTGGAAAGCTGGAAAGTATCAATTTTCTTTTCTAGGGCGAAAAGTAAGCCCTGGCGTGAAATTGGCCACTTTCGCCCCTCTCTCCAGGCATGGAATGTCGAACTTTCCGTGGAGGTGTTGTGAAAATATGTTATTGGATATACATTCGTCTTCTCTATAGAACTGAATAAAAGTATGTTAACGTGATTTTCAACTTCCCTTTGCTAGCAAAAACGATATATATCCACCCGACGTTTTTAAAAGCTGAAAGAAAGAATATTATTATTTGGATATAATATAAAAGAAAAAAATATCCGCAAAGTAACCTTAGTTACACTTTCATACTATGTTATAATAATAATTATAACAATTTTTTACATTTAAGTTTGCTTAGTAATTGACTACTTTTGATCAAGAGCATTAAAATGTTCCGAGCCGGACCAATTTTATTTATTTGTCGCCCACGTGGATTACCCATAACCTATGTGGCTTAGTTATTATACTTGTAATATAAAATGTTTTTTATGACTAAAAAATTGTTATTGTTATAATGATGAAGGCCTAATATGGCTAAATGCAATTCAGAACACAACAAGAATACTTTTTAAATTAATTATTTAATAAAATTAATATTTTATACAAACGTTTATTAATAATTATTTAATCAATAAATATTTTATAACTAAAGTGATACATAATGCTGTTTTACGTTAAAACAGGATACACGTAAACATAATTAGGATAGTGCTTAGAAAATATTAAAACTTTTGTATAGTTAAATTTCTTGTAACTTATACCTATTGTGCCCAGCTTGTTAACATTTCTATATCAATCAATAATTTTTAAATAAAGTAAAAAATAAAAGATTGTAGTGATTCGATATCTCAAATCGATGATCGCAGGGTGTGATATTATGGGCTACAATACCAATATTGCACCATAAATCATAATTAAGCATTCACATATGGTATCACAAAATATTTCATGATTATGTTTTTCTTTTTCTTTATAGCCAAAACGTTAAACAGCCTGAACGAAAAATACAACGTGGGCCACCCACGGCGGCATGGAACGTGTTAAATAGGGAAATAAGTTAAATTGCATTTGGTACGAAAGAGTAAAAAGTTAAAGTATAGAAATTATCATATCTTACGCTGCAAAATGTAGCCATTGTTAAGGGAAAAATTTTTCCTGTAGAGATGCAAAACGGTTTGTTGGCTCGTGCCATTAATAAAATAAGATTCCTCGCTTTTCTTGATTCCAATTTGTACCACTCAAGATCACATATTGCACGATATACAGCTTCACACTTAACAAATGCGATATACATGTAACGTATAAATACACATATTATTTCAATATAAGTTCCGACAAATATTAATCTACGTATATTGATACGTATATACGTTAATACAGATTTTATGTATAATTTTATTTTAATTTATTTCTTATATTACGTACACTTATATTACGTACTTTTTACTAATGTAATTGTATAAATATATAACTTACTTGTCCTGTTACAAGTTCTCCCGCACCGCAATAGAGAAACGTATATGTAAATAAAGTAAAAACACTAAATGCTAAGTAACATGCTTGTAGGACACTCGCGCCATTTATCTCTCGATCAGTAATCATCTAAATAATATATCTCGCTAATTAGTAAAACACAAATTGATATAAGTTAAACATATAATAGTTCATAGACTCACACAAGTTATATTGCATAAATATACTTTTCAAACATAAAGAAACGCGTAAGAATTAAAATATTTTCGGTACATTATTTCTTCGTTTCACTGGAACTCACAGTAAGAAATAAAAATCCGGCTAGACAAAATGTACTACAAAAATATAGTACCAATCCAAACATCATTAACGAAAATGTGTTTTCAATGTTATCGGCAAACCTAGAAGCAGAAACTGATAATTAAATAGAAATGTCATTTTAAAGCTAATAAAATTCTACATTTAACAAAATTTGTACATTTAATTTTGACAAAAGATGCTAGTATTATAAAATTTAATATTAAAAATTAATATTTATAGCATTATAGACATAAAAATTTTAACGTTCAAAGAAATTGTAGTATTGTAAAAGTGCAAGAACTAATTTTGTCAGAAGTTTTGTTGATTATTTTGGATCCTATTGTCATAGCCAAAATCCACACCTGATGAGTCGTAAATGATACATTATGCTGT
>NW_020227153.1:0-1081 GCF_003070985.1 Temnothorax curvispinosus
TAAAGTATGCCAAAAATTGAAATTGATGCAATTATTTTATTACCTCTAAAAAAATTGTTCAAAAAATCGCATATTTTCGTGCTTCTACTTAGTTTTCCCCCCTTAATACGCTATTGCTATTTTTTGTTTGTTTTAACATCTAATGAGCGACAAAGATAGAATGATGCAAAGTAGCGCTAATAGCGCACTCCGCGTACCTATTGCGTCAAGGAGCTTTTTTGTTTTCTCTGTATCTGTATGCGTTATTAAGCACTATTATCGCAACGTATATAATTAACAATAAGTTGGCATAGATAATTGTTACAGTATAAGTCAGAGAAATGCAAAATTACGTTCGACATCATTCCTAGTGCAACAAAAGCGGTATACGAACGTTACGGAGTTGACAAGTATCTGTATGCTATTGGGCTTAGCGTAGACCCCGATTACCGAGGATACGGATTAGGCAAAGATATTTTGAAAATCAGGTATAACTTGTGTTAAAATATTAGTTCACAGAAAATTGAACAGTTCAGTAAATTATCGATTTTTTGCCATTCCACAGTCCAAACTTCTTTAAGATTACATAAAATATTTTCAAGGCAAAGTATATATATAGCTTCTCTATATTTTTTTAAAGAGTTTCGTATTTGAATGATGCAGATTATCTATCAGCCTTGATCTTTCTTAATTTTCTTAACGTTATAATTATACATTTAATATTATGACGAAATGTTAAAAGTTACAGTTAATATTTTTAAGAATATAGAGTTTAACAAATTCCATATAGATCAAGGTTGTACTTATTTTACTAACAAGTTGACCTCGTCATATCATTAATACGCGAACTACTTATCATTTCTTATATTAGATATCTATTAATTCAATATTTATCTCATTAATTTATTTGCCAATATCTCACGTAACAAAATCTTGATCCAGAGATCTTATTGGACCTATGTACGGAGTCTCAGCGACATCCACTGCGTTCACATCGATAATGGCGCAGAAGTCAGCGGCAGGTGCGGGATTCGAAGAATTCTCGAAAAAGAACTTTACCGATTTGGTGGACAAGAACGGAAAAGAGTATTTTCCCGGTATT
>NW_020227154.1:0-1061 GCF_003070985.1 Temnothorax curvispinosus
AATATCCAAATAATTATCACATCAAAAGAACATATTTTCAATGCTTGTGGATTAGGTCTACTGGGGAAACCACAGAAAAAAAACGCACCATTGACTTTACCTCAGAGGTGGTGTGGAAAATAGTCAAAAGTTGCACTGTCTGTATGTTTGAATAAATGTTATAAATAATGTAAATAAATTTTTTAAAAACATTTTTCGAGTTAAAATGAGACGACGAGTACAACGAATATAACATGTTTTTCTAATTGTTTATAATAATTTTTAAGTAAACAATTTGTTAATAAATAAGTAAAAATGAGAGAATGTGTTGAAAACGGCTTTGCAATATGGTTCAATAATAATGCAAAAATTACGTAAATTTTAATAAAAAACAATTATTTTAGTGTAAAACAAGCGTTATCCGACCTGTGCGCAATATTGGATAACTTTGCGTGTCAATAAAAAAATCAGCGTTTGTCGTACGAAAAAATACAAAGATCCTTTTTTGTTGCAAATTTCGTCCACAACAAGATGCATACGATAAAATTTGTATCAAATAAATTTTAAGGCCTGAAAACAGCAAAAAACTAAGACTATTCCAAAAAATCAAAATTTTTTGCTTACATAGCTACAAACTAAAGAAAAAAGGTCTAAAAAATTGGTTACACCCTGAAAAGTATTGTTTGTAGTTCTCAGATGATGTGTGATTTTTTTGGAATTTTTAATTCCATTTTAAATGACGGAAAAAATCACCGACGCAACATAAAAAAAAACGATGAAATCGAGGGTTTTCGGGATCCGAGTCTCGGACTGTGACGGCACGTGCAAGTTAAACGACTGACTTGACGATAAATGTTGTTCAGATCATTATTGTAGATAATTTTACGCTCTACAAAAAAGGTACGTATAGTTAGTTACCCTATCTTGCTTAGTTTTCGAGATATTTGAGAAAAGATAAAAAAAATTACGTTTTTTGTTGATAATATTGTTAATAACTTTGTAATGCACAAGCGCATTACGAAGCAAAATAAATCCCAATTACAGCACCTCAAATCAAAGCGATTCATGGTGGTTGCAACCTG
>NW_020227155.1:0-6286 GCF_003070985.1 Temnothorax curvispinosus
AAAACAAAATAGAAACAATCTACAACGCGCAACGCGATTGTTCACGCGTGGCGGCGCGGCGTGGACCACGAAGCGAACGATTTCCATTATTTTAATTTCGACATGCAAGAGAAGAACATGGCAGACAATTCGTCCCGTAAGTAATCATTATATTTCAATGTTTCTGTCTACTGTCAAGCCACGTTATAGTATAATTAATACCACAAACTTTTTATTGTTGTATGTTAATAAAATATAATAATTGAAAACGTAACGTAATATTAAACGTAATTTTTTAAATTTGCACTTGTTTGTTCAATAAAGCCAGTGATATTTATAGCATTTTATCAAATGAGAAGATTTGAGTTTATCGAGTGAAATATAATAATAATAAGATCCATTTATTGATGTAATTCGATAAAAGATTCGATAAAGTTAAATCTCATTTATTAAACAGTTATGAATATATGCTACTGGCTTTATTAATCAACAACTACAAATTTTGTTAATTGCGTTATTCGTTTAGTATCTCAGAGAGAAATGATTGGATCAGATCGATGTCGAATCGACATTGAATCGATGTTTTTTGCGTCGAAAAGGCATCAATTCGACGTCGATTCGATGTCTTTTCGATCATCGTTTCTCACTGGAATTACACAATGTTACATGTAATGTACATATTAATTGTAATATTTCACATTACGCAATTATTTGTACAGAAAACCAAACGAATCAGGCAAAGAAAAACGTGGCCAAAATGTTAGAAGAAATGCAGCGACAGCTGGATTTCCTCTGCCAGAAGCAGCAGCAGCAGCAGCAGCCGCTGCAGTTAATAAAGGTACAATATTTAATTATAAATAAACAAATTAGCGTTTTTGTCTAATAGAACTTTCCTTAATATTGCTTCATCTTGGTCATTTTATTATGTGATAAAATATTATTTATAAGTTTATAAATAATGTATGATATATAATAATATTAATTAATATGTATATTATTTTATTTTACTAACAACGTTTATTTACATTTATTTTTCAGGAAAACGGAAAAGAGGAGCGGGTAAAGCCCGCGCCAGATGGTACCAGCAGCGGGGTGGCCGAGGTGGTAGAGGTGGCCAAGGTGACCGAGGTGGCCGAGGTGGCCGAGGTGGCCGGGGTGGCCAAGGTAGCTGGGGTGGTCGGGGTGGCTGGGGTGGTCGGGGTGGCTGGGGTGGCCGGGGTGGCCGGGGTGGCCGGGGTAGCCGTGGAGGCCATACGTATAATTTATATATTAATTATTAAAAAATAAAAAAAAAATTTATATATTGCTTTTATTTTTTTCTTAAATCCTTTTCCCCTACTACTACATTCTATATATACAAGGTGTTATCCTAAAACGACTTGTATCTGTTCTGAATCTTAAAATGATCTACTTAGGATTTTCTCTTCACATTCTTTTTTCTAACCATTTTTTATTAACAATGTAAATTATTACAACTCAACATTTTCAGTTTTTATTTTTTTTATATTTTTATCTTTATTAAAAATATAATACCCTATCGTAAAACAATAAAAAGTAACTTAATTCTAGCTTATTAGCAACGGGAACGTTGCTAACACATGTGCTTCTTTTCTGATTGCAATAAATTTATTGCATGAGTTCTACTAATTTGTCAAATCATTTAATTCCTTTGGAAAGACTCTTAAATCGCGAATTCTAATACTGTCGATTTTGATATGCATTGTTTTTTCGCCGCAGAATATGAGAGAATTGACATGATAATTATAGAATGCACACACGTACTATTTATAACCTGTTCTTCAGATTATCCAATTTTTGCTTACGACCATGATAACAATTTAATTGCAACAGTACTTATGTGTGTGTGTGTGTGTGTGTGTGTGTGTGTGTGTGTGTCTTCTTTAGTAGCATACCAAGTAATAAAATTTTCAATATATTAAAATGTGGTATGATAGGGCTACAGGCGAAGGTCCACGTAAAAAAACCTAACGCGCTTTATTAGTGGCACCTCATGGGTAGTGTGGAAGACCACTTTTAATAATAATAAATTATACATTATATTTAGTATACGCAAATAACACGCAAATTTTAATTTCACAGCAGAAAATGCATTTTTTAAATTTGCAAAAGCAATTATTTGTAAGACATATATATTATACATTGTGACGTTGCACCGCGTGCACGTCACAGTCTTCCCCATTCCCATCTTTGTATTGCGCGCGTACTGCCGAGTTTATAGTTTTTAGGAAGAAGCGGCCGGGGGGCCCGTTTAGATAGCGTGGCGTCATCCGCCGGTGCGGTGAAGCGCCCTGATCTAGAGGGCCGCGAGTCGAAGCCGCGGGAATGATCGAGAGACTGTTGGGTAGACCGCGAGCGTGGACGGACGTCCGAGGAGAGTTGTACCGAGACAATAAGCGAGGGCGGCGGCCCTAAGAGATAGATTGAAGAAAGGAAGGAAGGACGAGATGTAACCAGCCACCCATCCCAGACATCAGGTATCGGGGAACGGCGGGCGGAGTGTCAGTATCGTGTCGCGTAAGATTTTGAGAGAGACGCGTAGGCTTGCTTGAGGGTTTCCTTGCCTACGCGCCATTGCCGTGAATCCCTTGAGAGGAGTATCGCTTTTCGTTTCGTTTCGTTTCGTTTCTACGAGTAGGACATATCCCGCCCGCTGACTCCCCGTAAGAATATCGAAGGGGCGTCCGTTTCTTTCCGACTCGACCGACCTGGGATCGGAGAGTAAGAACGGTGCGGCGCCGGCCGCCTGTCACGAGGGTGAGGCGTGTCGTGGGATAAAACCTCGCCGGTCGACTCAACAGTCCGTCGCGTTAGATTACCGTTTCGAGTATTCGGAGATTACCGTTTATGATTACCGTGTCTATCGTTTAGTGTGTAAGCTATCGGCGTTCTCGGTAGAGTTAGTTTTCGCGTAGTGAAAACTTCGTCGTGCGGGCTTTCCACGCGTCCGGCCGTTCAGTGGCGTGTCGGCCTCCGGGATACGTAAAGTACCGCGCCCGGTACGGGAAGGGTGAGGCGTCGGCATACCGGACTTAGAGTCAGCCTTCTCGAAGAAGGTGCCCGAAATCGACCGCGATTAACGTCAGAAATTGAGAGTAAGATTTACTCCGGCTGAGAATACCGCACGCCCCGGGCTGACTTAGGCGTGAGTATCACGTGCTCGCGGTGTGGACCGTACGGCGAGGCTTCGCGTTACGTTTCGAGGGGTGTTATGCGAGAACTCCTATGTTGTGTGTATCGTTTAGTTTGTGAGAAACCTTGAGTTGTATTTGCGTATATCGTTTAGTTTACGAGGAACTTTATTTTGCGTGTATCGTTTAGGTTGCGAGAAACCTTGAGTTATATTGCGCGGATCGTTTATTGTGCGAGAAATTATATTGCGCGGATCGTGTATTTTGCGAGAAATTATTGTGCGCGTATCGTTTATTTTGCGAGAAATTATTGTGCGCGTATCGTTTATTTTGCGAGAAATTATTGTGCACGTATCGTTTCTTTCGCGAGAGATTATCGTGCGCGTATTGTTTAGTTAGCGAGAACTTGTGCGAGAAATACCGACGGTGTCTCGTCCCCTCAGAGAGAAACCTTTATTTTGCGTGGGCCGTTCGTTCTACGAGTAATCCTTATTTGGTGGATATTGCTCCTTTGGCGAGAATTTTTGCGTGTAGCGGTTCCCGAGAACCTTCCGTCCGCGTACGTTGAAGTAGAGTCATTCTCAGTAATTGGTCGCGCAGAGATAGAGGAGAGTCATTGTAATTACTATTCGGTGTGACGTGGTGGATGTGGTCCCAATGATGGATCTCAGGAATGGGGCATATTTGGCCCTACGCTAGAACTGACGGAACACATAACGTCACACGTATTTTTTCTATTTCATCGGAGAGTCTCGTGTATGAGTTGATATTAGTTTTCGCGCTCCCGTCACGCGTCATTACTGCGTTCTGCGTATTTCATCGCGTATACTATTTCGTGATTGCGGGTATTATTTCGCCGACAGATATTATTACTTTTCGCGTATTTCATAGCGTAGATCTTCCGTGTAGTATTACTTTTTGCGTATTTCATCGAGTATTTCTTGCGTGTATTATTTCGTCGTCTTTACTACGGCCGTGCTTTTCACCGCGTGGATTATTTCTTGCGTGTATTAGCTCGTCGGCGCATATTATGATGTTTCGCGCATTTCACCGCGTAGATTGTCCCTGACGAGGACTACTCCGTTGAAGTATACTATTGCGCTTCGCGTACTCCCTAGCGTAGAGAGTTCCGTATTGCGAGTATAAGCTACCCGTACGTTTTCCGAGAATATTATTTCTGCGTCCGAGTTATTTACAACGCGCGGACCCTTCGAAGGACCTTGCGTGGTCGGGGAACGGCGAATGATCGCGGGGAATACTTCGCTCGCGCCCTGTAAGTTGTAACGATATTATCCAGTTGCTCTTATATTATATTTTGATTTTCATGTTACTTGAGTACTTTCTTTTGTGTTTGTTTCGCCTCGCCAAGGTCAAACCCCTCTGCATTCAGCCTATGTAAGGACCACGACCCTCTAACGAAATTCCTGAGCAGTCGTTGCGATCGGTCAGAGCGGAGGTGTCATGACGTGTGAATTAAGAGTTGTGTCGATAATTAGAGTTTATGTCGGATCTTTGTAGAGTTCATGTCGAGTACTTTTTGCGGGTTAGAGTAAACGGTGGTGTGGCCGTATCCACACCTGGCGCCCAACATAGGTTCGTATCGCTTTCGAGATCCGCTCTGCCACCCGATCATAACTTTGTTACGCTATTCAGTCCCGCCTCACGGCCCGGGGAAAATCATATAGAGAAATTAGCGTCGCAACATATATATATATATTTATATATACTATTATTACAATGTAATATTATGTGTCTTTAATATTATTCATTTCTGTCCGTCATTATATAATATGTATGATATAATATGTATCACATTATATATAGTAAACTTATATTAATATAAGTTAACTACGACCAAAATAAATCTTGTAACATATTTAAGAACATCAATATACATAAATATGTTCTTAAATATGTTACAAGATTTATGTATATTATTTGTTAAATTATATTTATTCTCTTATTTTATAAGGAAAAATATTTTATGCATATCTAATGTAATAATTATATACAATTATTGGTAATTATTGGGAAGATATTTATATTAAACATATGAAGAAGTTAGAAAAGTAATATTTTAATATATCTCAGATACATTTAGCGACTGAAATACATCTGTACATTCACGAGATCCGAAATCGCATAGCCAATAGCCATAGCTCGAGAGAGAAGAAGAAGACAGCAGATCTGTCTATCCTCTTCTACCGCTGACGCGCTCGAAGTTGGCCGAAGCCAGCCGAAGCGCTCGGCTGCGTTTCTGAAACGTAAAGTTGGCATCTCTGCCCATCCCCACTCCAAGAGCATCGTTGGTGCTAGAGGGCCAGATCTTGCACCACTGATCTACTCTGATATTCAGCGTTAGGATATGATTCCAATTTTTGTTTAGCATTTGGCAACGTTACTTTTACTCCGCAGGGAACAGGGATTCCGCAAGCACGTGGTTAGCTGGAAAGCTAGAACAAAAAAATTAATTATTTACATAATCTTTTATTTTATGAGAATATTAGCTAATTATCTGATAGATTTGTCTATTCTTCATTTACCTCTTTCTATCTTCCTCCATTTATGCTTCTTTTATCTTTGCACTGGTTTTATTCCGCAGTTGAAGATAATGGCAAACTGATTCCAGAGTGCGAAGAACGATGCTACAACTATATGAGTGATATTTATCGAAAAACATTGAAAAAATTAAAAAATTTTAATTACTAACAATAATAATAATAATAATAATTTATTTATAATTTTTTACCTCGTTTATCTTTTATGCACTTTGTTTTTTGTCATTTTTATTTAATTTTATTTTATTTAAGTGCCACAATGTATTTTACATTTACATTTATAAACTATTACAGTCGTAACATATTTATTATACACGCGTGCACATTATATGTCAAAATGTCAAAAAAGTTACGCAAATTGACAGCTATACTACTTCAACAGTGTTGCTAACCCGTAGAAATTATTACGACGCCCTTAGGGATTTTCGTTGGTACCAACATTATCCCCTCTACTTTTCGGGAAACTGTCGTGTAACCCTTTAAATTTGGCGGCGCAGGGGTTTACGAAACGCTACGCTAGTACGCTACTGCTGTTCATGGAGCTCGCATTCGCTAGCGCTATCATGGCTCCATGAACGGAGTTAATAGCGTTAGCGTTGG
>NW_020227156.1:0-1327 GCF_003070985.1 Temnothorax curvispinosus
CACCTAGATGATACATATATATATGCAGAGTGTCCCATCGCCCCAGGCAAAAATCTAAAAAAATATAGAAGATGCAGAAAAATGTTTCAGATAAAAAGTTGTGTGGTTTGAAGGGGGACATCAAATGAGCTGATTTTGGGTCCAGTGCCCACTTTGGACCCAATAAGACTCAAATCTTGATTTTCTTTAATAAAAATCCTATTTTTTATTGTGTCATTTTTTTCAAACAATTTTCGTCTAAAACATTGTTTTATTTGCCTAATATTTTTGGAGATATTCCCAAAAATTTGGTAACTTTTTCAATATTTAGCTTATGATATCTCGATAATTGGTAGTCAGAGGGAAAAGTAATACAGGACACTTTTTTTACTTGATTTGGCATCAAGAATATGCTGTTGCAATAGTATCACAACTTTTGTAAAATCTTGAGTATACATCTCTATGAAGTTTTCACGTATACACAAATGTTTACAAAAATTGGCGTACTGTTGCAACAGCATATATTTTTTAGACCAAATGAAGTAAAAACGTTCTTTTCGGAGGGAAAAGTACCATTTTTCCCTCCGACTAACAATTATCGAGATATTGTAAGCTAAATATTGCAAAAGTTACCCAGTTTTCCTTGAATATCTAAAAAAATATTAGGCAAATAAAAAAATGTTTCAGACAAAAGTTGTTCAAATTAATTTGTAGAAAAAAATGACATAATAAAAAATTGAGGTTTACATTACAGACAATCAAGTTAGGTATTATTGGGTCCTATAAGTGAGCGCCGGACCCAAAATTCTCATTTCATGTCCCCCTTCAAACCATATGCTATAAATTGTATAGCTGAAAAATTTTTCTTCTACAATTTTTTATATTTTTGCATGGAGTTACTGGAACTCCCTGTCTACTTATATGTGCACTATTACTTTTTTTAACGATAAAGACAAAAAAACGTTCTATGATATAAAGAATTTGTCTCCGTATTGTTATAAATCCTACACATTTTTATTTGTAACAGTAAAAAAAGGATAGTAAAAAAGATAACAAAGTAGGCAAACACGCGACCTGCAGGCGCCTAGTCCGCTGAGCCACCGACGTTGCTTGATGAACCTTTTACAGCAACAATAGTAATGTAGCGTGCTAAATTTTAAACCGCGATTTTTCAAAATCGCTTGAGTGGTGGTGCATCAACTTTGATAGCATTTGGTATAATACTTCTATACCAATACTACATTCCTGCAAAAGTTCGGCAAAATTAGTGACTCGGAGAGTACGTGCTTCCGAGGATAGACGTATGGTCACTTACAAAAAGGTTGCAACAGTAGGATATTCACAGCAG
>NW_020227157.1:0-1928 GCF_003070985.1 Temnothorax curvispinosus
ACAGTCGTTTAACGTTATCAATACAAATCGTACGTTTTTCTGGTCATACCTGCGACACGCGATGCGTTTTGTTCTTTCATTCTTTCTCGTTATGCGCGTGTGGAATGCTATAAAGTAATTTATCTCTCGCGTGTCAATGAAAGTTCATGACGCGATATTGTCGTGTCGCTATTTACCGTTCCCGCAAAGGAGATGAACTGACGCGGCTGTCGCCAAGCCCGTTTCACCCTACTACAAGGGTGTGATGACTGCTGTGTACGCACATCGTCCGGTCTCTTGTAATCAGTTACAAGTGTCGAGCGGCTCGGGCCCGATTAATTATAATTATTATATATATAAATCTTCGAAGAGATTATATTTTCTATTTTTATATAAAATTTGTAGCATTCAAACTTAATTGCGTTACCAAAGAGCTACCTATTAAGATTGATAAGAGTTGAAAGACATCTTTCCAAGTTACAAGAACAATCTAATATTTCATGTCAGTCTTTAAACGTTTCTAAATAATTTTCTGTATACGTTTCTTAAATAAATGTAGGAAATTAAATTCGCAATAGTAATAATTTGCAATTATCAATTGCGTACCATAGTTGCACACCGCTTACATAAAACGTTTTAAACAATATTCAATGCATCGATCATATTTCCGAGAAGCGCGACCAAAAGCGATAATTATTTTGATTTGTATTTGCATGCTGACCTGTTCTACTTGTTGCTGGCAACAATATGACATGTAAATTACATTTTGCAGAGAATTCCGTTCGTTACAAGGAAGCGTGAAGCAACGAGAAAGAAAAAAATTCGTTATGTATTCGATTTACGCGTGGGGAAGCGCTTCCATTCTCACCGTCATTTGTGTCATCATGGATTTCGTTCCCAGCGTGCCACAGGAATTGATCCGACCAGAGTTCGGTAAAACGAACTGTTGGTTCAATAGTAAGTGGACGTTTACTAATAACTTATGACAGTGACGTTCTATTAAAACCATACGTTTTATCAATACCAAATTTGAGACTTGTCGAAATTAAGCGCTTGCAAAGTGCGACGTATAAAAATGCCAGAAATTTAATTCTCCGTTTTAGCGAACGAGGCGAGGGCGATATATTTTTACGTACCCATGAGTGTCACCGTTATCTGCAACATTTGCCTGTTTATCTCTACTGCACGAAAAATTGGGCGTCACAAGAAGGACACAGCTGCTCATTTGAAAAGCTCGGAAAGCAAACGCCACGATGACAGTAAGCAATGGTTTGTATACAAGCATCTTTACACTGATACGTTAATGATAATTATATTAATATATGATTATACGCCGATGTATCAATTTGCCGAACGGCTCTGCATAATGTCGATCGGTCCTCGTTCTCAACGTGATGATTTTTGACGGCAACTTTCCCATACGGCGGTTTGCTTTCATAATTACGAAATCTTTTGAAGCAACAAACATCGTCGCCGTTTGGATCGCGCGCGTACGAGATTCCTCGAGAGCATCTGCGATTCTCGAAAGAATGACAAACGATTGTGCGAATAAAAACCAAAAAGTGATTGTTCCTCTATTTCATAAAAACAGACATCACGTTTCTTTAAAATTTTTTTAGAAAACTTGGGCAAATTTCTCCCTGTCTTTTAGTCCGAAACTTGATGATTACGATTTTTCGAAGATATTTATTTTCAGCCGGTTACAACATCGGTTACTTCAAATGCTTTCGTTTATCGCGAAATTTTAAGTAATTCTAAATTATAAAAGATACAGAAACAAACGCATTCGCACGCAGGTTCAATCTCTATCTGAAGTTGTTCATCGTGATGGGGATAAACTGGTCCATGGAAATAATATCATGGCTACTCGAGAGCGTGCCGTCGTACGTTTGGTATCTGAGCGATCTGACAAACACCCTGCAAGGTCTCATCATCTTCATTATATTCGT
>NW_020227158.1:0-1785 GCF_003070985.1 Temnothorax curvispinosus
TGTGGGCCACTCCTCCGGTTGCCCCGGTACCACGTACCGGGGCAGCCCAAAAGAGGGTTGACCACCTCGCTTCCCACCGGAGCACCGGCATCAGGGAAGCATTGAGGTGGCCCCTCCCGTCCCCTCAGCGAGACGGCATCCCTGCCCACCTCGGGAACGGGGAGTACAACCCTCCCCAAGCCCCAGATCCCCCAAAGGCATACCTCCCTTGCCCTGCCGGAGCACCGGCGTGCAATAGAGCTTTCCCCCCGTGACGGACCCGAATCCCCCGACCCGCCGGAGCACCGGCGTGCAATGGTCGAACGATTCGGGCCCACCCCACGGTTTTTTATCGAGGTGTCCTTCTTCTAGGCCGGCGGGAGAAATAGAAACTCTTCCCTATCAGTCCCGGCCGACCGGGCGTTTGAAGTCGGGGTCGCCTTCCCCTACCGGCGATTGGGATTGGTCCGAAGACCAGCCCCTAGAGGATCGCCGGGCCCCCGTTCTTCCCGCCACTTCAGTCTATAGACTGGCGGCAGGAAGGGTGGACTCTTGGACCCCGCACCTCACCGATGAGCCACATGCGGACATAGCCCATCGGATCCGAACGAGGAGCCCTCTCACCACGCCAAGGTGGTCCACCACGAGAAGGTTACTTCACGTATCTATCTTTCTCATATTTTATTTTATTTTTTTTTTATTTCTCATATAAGACCTATTACACTATAATTTTTACCTATCTCTTTCTCCTCTTCCTCAGCTCTCCATCTTTCTCTTTTCCTCCTCATTTATCACATTTATTATTCCATATTGTTTGGCGCTCACGTGTACATAATTGTAATATAGTAGTTAGTCGCACATGTATAATATTGATATTGTTGATTCGCGTATACTCGTTGTATATTAGTCAGTAAACTCATAATCGTAAAGTTACGGTCGGTTTGAGACTCGCGCGAAATGTTGGCGGACCGCGACAGGTGTCAATACTCGCGCGACTCACCCGACTCGTGCTGTCCGCCCACGGGTGGCAGGCCCAATTATTGGGACAATAGTACTCGTTCGCGCCGTACTTCCAGGAACGCGAGCCGAGAAAGTGCCGGAGCACTCGCACTCCCGTAAGAATCGCCGACAAGATAACACCGAGTATCAGCCACCGTCGAGTGCTCGACGAAGTCGTTAAAACGCCCAATAAGAACAAGAAGGTATAATATACGTATATTTATGGTATTAGCGTATAGTATAAACATGATATATTAAACGTATATGACTTGAGTATAATTTCCGTTTCTATGACCGTCTCATATACGTTTTCATATACCAATTTTTATTCGCGTATTAAACGGTATACATATACGAATTAAATTCAGATGTAAGAAACGAATAAATTATGTTTCATGTAGCCGTATAAAATACGTACTGATAAAGCTATAATTTATAATTGTTTCTCAAATCCAAAATTCGTATTATGTAGCCGTATAAAATACGTATTAATAGAGCAATAATTTTTTCGTTTCTTAAATCCAAATAATGTTTGTATTATTTAGCCGTATAAAATACGTTCTGATAAAGCAATAATTTTCGTTTTTTAACCATCGGTAAACCAGGTGAAATGTAACATACCGCAGCAAGATTTAAACTCCTACAATTTTTTTAAAAATACTGCGCGCAAGTTGCCGTGTCGTGTAGCTGAAGTTGCGACGTAATTCCAGCTACACGAAACGGCAACTTGCGTGTAGTATTTTTATAAAAATTATAAGAATTAAAGTAATTTAAATCGACCGTGACTGGCAATATATAACGTCTTTT
>NW_020227159.1:0-10301 GCF_003070985.1 Temnothorax curvispinosus
AAAAGTTGGAGAGTTCAAGGAGGACCAATAGACAATTTTATTAGATTTTGAGTCCGGGACCTGTGTTAAGCCTAATAAGATTCAAGTCAAATTATTTAAATAGAAACCCCCTTTTTATGGTATCATCTTTTTCTATTAATTAATATGAACAACTTTTGTCTGAAACATTTTTTTATTTGCCTTATACTTTTTGAGATATTCAAGGAAAACTTGGTATTTTTTTCAATATTTAGCTTACAATAGATGTTTGTCAATAAATGTTCGTCGGAGTGAAAAGTGGTACAAGACTTTTTGACTTGATTTGGTTTCAAGAATATACTGTTGCAATAGTATTCTAATTTCTTTAAATAATTGTGTACACATGAAAGCTTCAAGAAAATGTATACACAAATATTTAAAGAAATTAGGGTATTATTGCAATAGCATATTCTTGAGACCATATCAAGTCAAAAAGTCTTGTATCATTTTCCCCTCCGACAAGCATTTATCAAGATATAAGCTAAATATTTAAAAAATTACCAAATTTTTCTTGAATATCTCAAAAAGTATAAGGCAAATAAAAAATGTTTCAGACAAAAGTTGTTTATATTAATCAGTAAAAAAATTATAAGTATTATTTAAAATAATTTTTTGTAGGTAAAATTATTATATTAATGTTTATAATATTTGAATTTAATAGAAAAAATTTAATAATTTATAAATTAGATTGATTAAGATTTTTAAAATAAAATTTAATAATTAAAAAATATATTAATTTAAATTATATAAATTAAATAATAAAAGCCGCTGGGATTAGACCGTCGTGAGACAGGTTAGTTTTACCCTACTGATGACCAGTCATTGCGATAGTAATCCTGCTCAGTACGAGAGGAACCGCAGGTTCGGACATTTGGTTCACGCACTCGGTCGAGCGGCCGGTGGTGCAAAGCTACCATCCGTGGGATTATGCCTGAACGCCTCTAAGGCCGTATCCTCTCTAGTCAAAGGTGGCAATGATATCTCTAGGAGTCTCGTGAGTCGAAAGGCTCAAAACAATGTGACACACTTAATAGGCGGCCGGTCCCCTCGCGGGGGCCGGTCGTCGCACGAGCCCGGTTTGCCGTACGGCGCCTCTGAAGATGATGTAATAAAAAAAGGGAGTTTTTATTTAAAAAATTTGACTTGGACCCTACTGGGCTCAACATGGGTTTCAGACTCAAAATCTAATAAGATCATCCATTATTCCTCTATAAACCCTCCAACTTTTATCTGAAACATTTTTCCAATAAACCAATACTTTCTGAGATAATTAGTGAAGATAATTGGCATACAAAATAAAACTCACTTTGTATAATTAGATATAAATAATAATTACAGTTTTTGTATTATGTTATATAATACTTTATTATTATATATAACATTATAGTGTTACATCATTCTTTATCAGTGGAAATTCATACAGTGCAGAGTAGCATGGAGCAGTTTTGAAGAAGAAAGAGATAGAAAGATAATATCAATATTATTTTCTTAATATTGTATGTAATACTATTATTAAAAATAACAATTTGATAAAATTTAATAATATTTATTAAAATGTTTTAATTTTTAGCAATATTAAATAAATATTGTCTAATATTACACAAATAATATTATTGCGTTTACAATATCAATATTATTTTAAAATTGTATGTAACAATACTATTAAAAATAATTTAATAAAATTTAATAAAAATTATTAAAATAGTTTTTTAATTTCTAGCAATATTATACAAATATCACGCAAATATTATAGTAATTTTACCGTAATATTACTGATATATTGCAGTAATATTACCGCAATATTACTGAAATAAATATCAAATAATATTACGGATATTCATTTTCGCGGACATTTTAATATTACTGAGATATCTCAGTAATATTACTGCAATATTTCTGATACATTTCATTGTAATATTGCAATGGAAAAATAATATTGCTGCAATATTTCTGCAATATTATGTGCTGTGTGGGTTGTAATAAATATTTCATTAATAAAGTACATTCAAAAATAAAACACTTAAGAAAGGGATAATAAACGTTTATAGAAAAACGTTTTTAATAAACGGATATGCTATAAATATACGTGTAAACATTTAAACGTTTAAACGTTTATCAGGCCCTAGACTTAAAACACGTGTATTCGGAGAAACGTTTCTAATAAACGGATATGCTAATTATACGTATAAACGTGTTTCCGTTTAAACGTATAATAGCGACCCCTAGTCTCGACACGCTACACACTTCTTTCGGCACGACTTTCGGAGTATGCTTTTTCGGACACTGCGCGGCCACATGTCCATACTCACGGCACTCGAAACACTTTACGCCTTTTTCTTTCGTCGGGCACTCTGCTGCGAGATGCGTCGCTGCACCACAGGAATGGCATCTTCTTCTCTGATGACCGTCTTTCTGCGTCGCAGTCGTAGCTGCACCTCCTTCGTCGCTGGGCTTGGCAAATCGCTTCTGGTCGCCGTTCTTCGGGATTGCGCCGCTATCCGTCTTTCCTTGTAACATCACTTTGTCAAACGCTTTTCGTAACGAGGCTGCCGAATTAAATCTTTGAATGCGCGCCTGATCACGAAGCGTCGGGTCCGGAATTCCGTCTATGAGATATTCCACCATGTCCTCTGAGCCGATAGGTACTCGATTCGCAAGTATCATTTTCTCGTGGAAGTACTCGCTGAAACTTTCATCTCGTTTCCAGGAACGTTCTTCAAATTTCTTCCGCAAAGCCACTCTGCTCGGTCGATGGAAGAACATCGTTCTCATCTGCGCTAACAAATCTTCAAGATTCATCTGAAGAAATTCGGGCTTTGAATAGAACCACTCGCTTGCCTTGCTTTTCAGCCTCTTGCCCACTAAAATTTTTGCTTCGCTTTCATCAAGTTCGTATGTCATCTTCAGTAATCGCAATTGCCGTTCCCATGTTTCGTAGCAGTCGTTGTTTCCATGGAAGGGACTTAACAAATCCGCGACATCTTGAACGTCCGTCCTAGGCCGCCTTGACTCGGTTACCGACGACGCTCTCGACGAATGGCCGTCCACTGGCTGATTTCGCTGTTGAATTTGTAGCAACTCTATCTCCTTGTGCGCCAACGCGAGCTCTCGTTCGGCTAACTCTGCTTGTTTCCTCGCGAATTCCAACTCACGTTGATCGCACTGCACTGATCCGGAAGGCATTCCAGCAGCGGCTGCATCGGTTTCACGGGCATCATCGTCTCGTCTTTCTTTGTCCGAAATCCACGAGCCGTTTGGGTCCTTTTCCATAAGCCTGTTAAACAATTCAGCTTTCGTCCCGGTTGTAGTCAAACCTAAGAACTTGCATTTATCTCTCAACGCTTGCGCTGAGAAATCGTCAACCCTCTTCATCGTACAGTTTCACAAGCACATCACACGTTCACAGATCACACAAATGGAGTTTCGTCTCTCTCTCAATCCTGGTTCTGGCTTTCTCAATCCCGGACGAGCCCCCAAGTTTGTAGGAATAAAGATGGTATCCAATGTTTCGAAGGATATAAGAACGGTATAATGTTTATTATAGGAGAATAACAGAATATGAGAGATACAAAAGGAACGTTAACACTCTCGCTCGATCTACGCTGAGGCTGAGCCTCGTTCAAACTCCGAAACTACACACGACGCGAAACGTTACAATTCGACTTCTCGGCTTGAAGGCTTCTCTGTTCCCTGGGCAACAAACGTCCCTTTGCTCGCTTGCTTTCGAAAAACGACTCTCTACAAATTAACGCTCTGTTGTCATTAGACGATCGACTCTCTAATAGATTCTTCACATGGCAACACGGCATCGCGACACACACACACAACTCGATACATTTCAATACTACAATACTTTTTTTAATTCTTTTAACATTGTGGTAAGAAATATTTCATTTCGATTAACCCTTAGAATAAATAAATTTTTATCAAAAGTAGAATATATCACAAACAAAGTTGACTTTAAATTGAGCACTGCCATTCCTAATTGCACCTGTCCATAATATCAATGTTTTTTTTTTCAAATAAATATTTTCTTTATCATCTTTAATTAAACTTTTCCCCACTTCATTATTCACGGTGTCCTCGATAGTCATTGTCTTCCCTTTGAATGGACATTTAATTTCTAGCAACTCTGTAGGTCTTCCATCCTTAAAGATTACTCCATCAGGGGAATAAGCTAACCATGGATTTTGCTGAGATACTACTAGTCCAGTTTTGATCACTTCTTTACTAGTCTTTTTTTTAAATGCGTCACGAGCTTCTCCTTCAGTTTTTTTTCCCATATTCAGTATATTCACTCTTAAAATTCTTTGGAGTAAAAGTATCATTGCACTTTTTTTCCAATTTGCTTTTGTGTTTTTTGTATAAGTATAAAGATTGTAACAAATTGAACCTGTTATGCGATATTGACGTTCTTCATGCCAGTACGCATACCACAGTTTAGTGTTCTCACATATTTGTTGCAGATTTTTTGATAATTTTATAATATATTGACAACAATTATTGAGTGGATTGACATTAAAATTGTTAATTGTTTCCATCAGTTCGCTCTCTTGCAACTGTAAGATGGTCTTTATAGCTTCCTTCTCAGCGTCAGTGATTTTACTTTCGTGTCGTTGAACATTGATCGGATTATGCAATTTCAACAATAGTATTTAAAATCGCCATTTTGATACCGCCACATTGAATTCTGCAAAGTTGCACACGGCTTTCGATAGCTCTTACCCATAGCTACCTCTAGGCGCAAGGTAGTTTTTTTGCGATGAAAACAATTATGGGCAGGCCGGTGGCCTGGTTGACAAATTTTGCCCCACATATATACAATTATAAAGCATATAGAAAACTATACAAATTTTACTTACAACATTTTTTATATATCTTATTGTTTCGACAATAATTACTTACGCACATAGTACGGATGAGCATGGATAGCGTATATACGGAGGCGTTTGTAATTAATTCTTGAAAATGGTTTATCGTAACATAACTTTATCATATATGGTTGAATTCGTAAAAAAATAACCTCTTATTTGGTGATAAAAAATTTTTTAAATTTTGAAAAAAATGTATTGATGGCAGGGGTATTTAAAAATAAAGGAAATAAAAAAATTGTTTTGTCATTATTTTAAAGTACTTTTGAAGCCATTTAATTTCCATTTTTGAAAAGTTTTCTATCTCTTATAGTTTCGGAGATATTCGGCCCGAAAGAGAAAAACCGATTTTTTCGAAGGCGTGTTTCACCCCCTAAAGATGAATTAGAGCCCCTATAAAAAAATACGTGTCTGTTGGATTTTTGTGTTTAACAACATACTTAAAGGAAATTCAAATCGGAGCCGGACAGTTGTGGTAGTTCCCTTAAGTCATTTGTTCATGGTTCTAGTTGCGTTCATTCGATTCATTATGACTCCCTGAATACAAAAAAAAATTGGCAGACATTTTGCTCATTGATTTTGAGCTATACAATTTTTTGAAATTCAAGGGAAATCAAGGGAAAGCGGGTATTACGGCTGATTATTGTTATTATTAATAGTTTATAAATAATTTATAGTTTATTAATAGTCTATAGTTTATTAATAGTTTATAGTTTATTAATATTCATATAGTTTATTGTTATTATTAATAGATTATAGTTTTTAAAGTAAAAAAAAGCAATAAATTTAAAAAGCGTCGTCATCGCTGTCGTCCGAGATACTGTGCCAGTTTTTCAAACCCGATTGATAACTCATGTCGGCGCTGTTCATGTTACCTTCTTTATCTAAAAAATACACAACGTGTTTAAATTTGTGTTTCACATACGAACATAATCTAGAGACGCGGTGGCTTCTCGATGGCAAGTATTACAAAGGAAAAAAAATTTAAGAAGATTTATAGCACAAAATTTACATTATACATCTAAATGTAACATTAATTATTTTTATTGATATTTTGTAGACGTAGAATTTTTTACTTGTAGCTTGGCGCGAGCGTCGAGTTTTTCAAAAATATATTCAAATGGTCTGCCTTAGGAATATCAGAGGCCTGGATGTCTACCTCATCGATTTTCTTTGTTTTTATAAGAAATCTAAACATCAGTCCAAGAGGCAGACATGAGCACATGATATAGCACACCTTTTTTTTTAACATTTTTGAAGCGCTGTCAATTGACAACGCAAAGGCAACATGCTGACAGACCATTTTTCTGTGGTCCTTCACATTGTCTTTAATCGAACAATTCAGGTTTGCCAAGTGTGTACTTCATATACACTTTTTTAAATCATAAAAAAAACTTGAAAAATTGATTACTACAAAAGTCAGAGCCCTGGATGTCTGCCACTTCGATTTTCTTCGTTTTCAGAAGGGTTCTGAACATCAACCTCAGAGGCAGACGTGAACAAATCATATAGTACCCCCTTTTTTTTAACAAATTCGAAGCGCTGTCAATTGACAACGCAGCGCTACCATGGTGGCAGACGCGGTCCTTAATGTTTCTTATGGTACAATTATCGATATTAATAATGTCTGCCACATGAACAAATCATATAGAAATTTTGGCCACCAACTCCCTAATTACAATGACATAAATAATTTAGCGATTAAAATTTAATTTAATTGATCACCGATTATTTTCACTGTCAAATGTCGATCAGATCTGATGATCGAGTGTCCTTACTTTTGTCACATTTCTTCAATTCGTGGTTCTCTTCCGTGCTATGTCCACAATTTTTCGATTCTTCTTTGGAAAAAAAACTAAAAAATCGTGAACATAACACGGAAGAGAAGCACAAAATCGTGGACATAGCACTGCATGAAAAGAACCACAAAATCGTGCACATTACCTACAGGATTCGGTAACAACCAAAACGCGGGCATAACCACTCTCATCTTTCTCTCTAATTCTTATAGATATACCACGTAAATACTCATTATACATCTGATCATCATACATTTGATGATATGTAGCGTAATATATTTAAAAAAATGTACAATAAAAAATTGGATAGATGCATACGTAATTTTACGTCTTCTGCAGGAATTCGTGATATAAAGAATACGCTGGGATATAAGCGCAAGGCTTCCTTTATACATCTCTCTAAATATGGTAAATTTTGCAATATATTCATAGTAAATTTCTCCCCATGCTCTTGCAGTGCAGTATCGACTTCGTTTCTAACACGATCCTGTATCATTATTGTTAATTAAAAAGGTGTCTCTCGTGTATTGTGATGGTTTTATTTAAAAACAAATATATTTCGAGAAATTATTGTAAGAAACAAATATGCGTTTAATTTTCCCGGCAACTGGCGCCGCCTGTCGCATGCGAGCGCTGCGGTAACCTTATCCGCGTGAGGCGTTAGTGTATAAGCGAGCCAATGGCGTTGGCAAACGGTTGTGATTGGGCGAGCGAGATGAGGAGATACCTCATGCGTTGTTTTGCAAAAAAGCGTAACGGTCGAACAGGTTTGTGCATGTTCTGGCTCGTTCGGTCGTGTTAGCGAGAGAAGTCTTCGAGATCCCGAGTCGTTTGGACGTGCGTCGGAGGGCTCTAGCTTTTGTAACTATTCCCGGCGTATTCGTCTAAAACCGTGTCGTGAGTCCGTGCAATGGACTTAGCGCGTTCGATGTAAAAGTGAGGAAATATACGGTTGATATTTATCCTAAACGTATTCATTCTCCTCCTTCCTACCCGCTCGTATCCTACGTATTCTTCGCGAAAGATTAAACTCGTGTTACGTGGACGAAGCAATTCCGACCCCTCTCAAGAGGGTTAACTATCCTGACATAAATATTCTACAATTCAATAGTAAAATTTTTACATTATAAAAATGTTTTTTTTACAAATGGTCTTGATTAATTTGTTTGAAATGTATACAGGGTGTCTGGTAATAATCGCCGGACCTCTTGTATGCAAGTAGAGTGAGTCAAACCGAGTAGAAAAGTCTTCTATCATTTTGCGAAATTCGCAATACTTATTGAGAAATTAATTGAAAAAGATCGGCCAATCCACGCGCGTAGAAGCCGGCGCGGCCAGAAGAGACGCCCACGCTCCCACCGTAACCCCCGTACAAGGCGCGCGGCGAAGCAGTGGAAGGGACGCTGGCTTGCGAGCGGCGCGTAAAGCTCCTTGCACAATAGCTTTGTCGGCAACTTTATCGTTGTCGCTATCGCTATCGCTATCGCCTATTGTGCAAGGGGCTTAACGCTAAAGCTCCGCGTCGAATTATTGGGAGCTTTCCAGTAAGCGACACAAGTCGACACAAACGTCGTTCTATCTTTCTTTTTTGGCAATGAGTAACAGAGACAAAATGACACTTGTGTCGACTTGTGTCGCTTGCTGGAAAGCTCCCATTTTCTCTCTCTCGCGCGCGCGCACGAAATAAAAAATATTACGCTGTCAAAATAAAACGTCATTTACGGTCCGAGCTTGGATCTTACAATTAGTAACCTAATAATAATATTTTTTGTGTATTACACATAATTTTTTCTCCAACAATTTAGTAGACTGCGCGCCGACTAAATTGTCTGCAGACTTGCAACACAACAGCTCCCGTTCTAGTAGTAAAATCCTCTCCCTCGCCGTAATTAAATTGATTTGATTTAACTATTACTACGTTTAAACGCGAGCGTTACTTCTGTAGTAACTTACGATAATTCTTTTTCGTAAACGGGATTTTGTAGTAACTTACGATAATTTACTTCGCGTAAACGTGTAGTATGTGACGCTAAGCATCTAAATAAATGTAAAGAATTTATTACAAAAAATTTTATGTAGTGCACAAGAAATATTATTAGGCTACTAATTGTAAGATCCAAGCTCGGACCGTAAATGGCGTTTTATTCTGACAGCGTAATATTTTTTATTTCGTGCGCGCGCGCAAGAGAGAGAGAATAATTCGACGCGGAGCTTTAGCGTTAAGCCCCTTGCACAATAGGCGATAGCGATAGCAATAGCGACAACGATAAAGTTGCCAACAAAGCTATTGTGCAAGGAGTTTTACGCGCCGCTCGCGAGCCAGCGGCAGCGTCCCTTCTACTGCTTCGCCGCGCGCCTTGTACGGGGGTTACGGTGGGAGTGTGGGCGTCTCTTCTGGCCGCGCCGGCTTCTACGCGCGTGGATTGGCCGATCTTTTTCAATTAATTTCTCAATAAGTATTGCGAATTTCGCACAATGATAGAAGACTTTTCTACTCGGTTTGACTCACTCTACTTGCATACAAGAGGTCCGGCGATTATTACCAGACACCCTGTATATATGTCGAAATTGTTCACGCATACACTTTCCATGCGAAACGAGGTGCCACATGGGTTCGTGGCGTGCTTTAAACACTTAAATACTTTTAAATCGCGTCACTAACCCACATAGGCTAGATGACGCGCTTTAAACACTTAATTACTTTTAAATCGCGTCATCTAACCTATGTAGGTTAGTGACGCGATTTAAAAGTATTTAAGTGTTTAAAGCACGCCAGGAACCCATGTGGCACCTCGTTTCACGTGGAAAGTGTATGCATGAACTTTTTATGCGTGGAAAGTTAATATAAATTTTTAAATAATACTTTAATGTGTGTGTATAAACAGTACACACGTAAGCGAGGGAGGAACTACCGCACCTCCCCCAAAAACAGGGGGGAGGTGGGGGTGAACCTCGGTTCGCGTAAAAAGTGTATGCATGAAGGCAGTAAGTTCCGTTGTTAGGCGTTGGACATTGTTTACATTTGTAAAACGTAAACAGAAATTTCTTTTCTTGTAGTAGACGCTTGTATTCAGTCCTTGAAGGTAGTCAGTTACATTCGTACTCTCACATTATGTGTACCGATATTCATCCTCATCTTCACCAAAAATTGGTAAATTTTTCTTTTTTTTTTGTTTTACGACATTATTTCTGAGAATAAAGTTGCACAAGTTTTGTTCGAAGAGATGAAGATGATTCCATCATCAACATCAACACCGCCTATTTGTTGTGGATTACCAATGAGAGTCGAAAAAAGTTCTGTGTCGAAATTGAAATGGAGATGGCGTTGTTCAGCTCAACAAGGAAAAAAGAAGAAAGGATTGAAATGTTGTCGCAAAATAATTAATCCGAGTGAAGAAACATTCTTTGAAGGAACTAAGTGTCGAATCGAACTTTGTGAAATTGTTGCAATTGTGATTTGTTTTGTAATGAAAATGTCTGTAACTGATGTCACTTATCATCTCCGTTCATGGCGGTATCAACAACATAAAGATGAATTAAGTAATTCAACAGTGAGTGATTATTTTTCATGTTGTCGAGAAATTGCGGAAATCATTCGTTCTCATCACATTAA
>NW_020227160.1:0-2921 GCF_003070985.1 Temnothorax curvispinosus
TCGAACTGTTTGACCCGCGAACGCGTCTGGAATGGGAGTCCTCCTCGAGAGACTCCTTCGAACCGCCGCCTCACGCTACGTTGATGACCTTCATCAACAAACGGATCCTCACGCTGAACGCAGCGAATCCAAAGACCACTAAACCCGCGAGTGAACAATCACGGTCCGCGAAAACTCACGTCGCGAAGCGGTCCGAGCCTTCTCAGTGTCCGCTCTGCAAGGGGAAGCACTCGCTCATGGGGTGCCCCGACTTCAAGGTGGCCAGTGAAAGAAAGACAGTGGTCGAGACTAATAAGCTCTGCTTCAACTGTCTCGGCAATCATCAGGTGGCGAAGTGCAAGTCAACCCGGAACTGCTTCACATGCAACGCGCGGCACCACTCGATGTTGCACGACGCGTACGTTTCCGCGACGGCACCCCCCGCGGAAGTCAGCACGCTTTCCGCCGTCGGAAAGGCCGACGACAGTAAGGCGATTCTTCTCGCGACCGCGCGCGTGACTATCGCCGATCGGCACGGAGATCCTCATGAGGTTCGGGTGCTCATCGACCTAGGCTCCGAAGTGTCGATTGTGTCGGAGTCCCTGGTGCAGCGACTACGCCTGCCGCGATCGCGCACGCGAGTGTCTATCTTCAGCATCGGCGGCTCCCAGTCGGGATCCACACGAGGCAAGGTGTCCCTGACCATCAAGTCGAAGACCACCGGAGCCACTCTCACCGCCGTCGCGTTCGTGCTTCCGCGTCTCTCGCTCTACCAGGGCGCCGCGAATAAGTGCCGCATCTCGTGGCCTCACCTCCGAGGGCTTTCTCTGGCCGACCCTCGCTTCGCCGCCAACGACCCAGTCGAGCTGCTGCTGGGCGCCGAGGTGTGCTCGACCATCCTGGAGGATGGTCTCCGCCAAAGCGAACCGCAAACGCCGATCGCTCAGAAAACCATCCTGGGATGGATTCTTTCAGGGGGCTGTGGTGCGACCCTCCACTGTCACCACAGCTCACTCCAGTGTACCGCCGACCATGACTTGGCCGAGCTGGTCCGCCGTTTCTGGGAACAAGAGAGCGAGCCTCCCGCCTCCGTCACGCTCACTCCCGAGGAAGAGGAGTGCGAGCAACACTTTGTACGCACCCACGAGCGCACACCCGCTGGCCGGTACGTCGTCCGACTGCCGTTCGCCTCGACGCCGAAGCACCTCGCCGAGACCCGCAAGCCCGCTGAGCGACTACTCACGGCCATGGAACGCAAGTGCGCCCGGGATTTCCGGTTCGGAGAGCTTTACCGCTCGTTTATGCGGGAGTACGAGGACCTCGGGCACTTGGAAGCCGTAGCACCGTCGGACGAGAACACAACTCGCGGCGTGTGCTACCTCCCACACCACGGCGTGTTGAAAGAAGCCAGCACTACCACCAAACTTCGCGTAGTGTTTAATGGCTCGCAACGCACCAGCTCCGGAGACTCGCTCAACGACCACCTCTTCGCAGGCGCAAATCTCCTGCCGGCACTTGCTGACGTGCTCTTGCGTTGGCGTCGGCACCGCTACGTGATGATCACAGACATCGAGAAGATGTATCGCCAGATCATCGTCCACCCGGAAGATCGTGACCACCAGCGGATCCTGTGGCGAAGTGCCGTCGAACTACTCGTGCGCGTTCTCCGCCTGACAACGGTCACCTATGGCCTCACGTGCTCACCGTGGGTCGCGATTCGCACGCTCCTGCAACTCGCCAAAGACGAGGGGGCTCGGTTTCCGCGTGGCGCGATCGCTCTCGAGGACGACAGATACGTGGACGATGTCGTGACCGGTGCGGACACTATCGACGACGCGGTTGCCGTTCAACTGCGCGAACTCTGCACGGCGGGCGGGTTTCCGTTGCGCAAGTGGGCCGCGAACTCCGAAGACGTTCTCGTCGGCATCCCGCAGGAGCACCGCCTTAAACGCGCCCTCCACGTGTGGGAGACAGACGGACACTCCACTCTCGGCCTCCGCTGGCACCCGACGGAAGACGAATTTTCCTTCGCGATTCGTCCGCGCGCAATCACCGTGTTCACAAAGAGGCGCGTCCTCTCGGAAACCGCACGCTTGTTTGATCCATTAGGGTGGCTCACCCCCGTCGTGATCCGAGCGAAAATCCTCATCCAGTCCACCTGGCTGAAGGGGCTAGACTGGGACGCCCCTCTTCCGTCGGCCGACGCTCAACAATGGGGGAGCTTCCTGGAGGAGCTTCCGCGGCTTGAACTCGTTCGCGTGACCCGCTGGCTCGACAGCGGAGCGGATTCAAGAGTCGAGATCCACGGATTCGCCGACGCGTCCGAGCGAGGCTACGCCGCGGCCGTCTACCTCCGCGTCACGAGGAACGGTTCCGCCACACTGCACTTGCTCATGGCAAAGAGCAAGGTAGCCCCGATTCGACAGGTGTCCCTCGCTCGACTCGAACTGTCCGCGGCCGCACTGCTCACTAAATTAACGCGACACGCTCGCGACACTTTACGCTTGTCCACAGCACCGATCTACCTTTGGTCCGACGCCCGGGTGACACTTTACTGGATCAGGGGTCACGCATCCCGGTGGAAGACGTTTATGGCCAACCGGGTATCGCTGATCCAGCGAACTCTCCCCGAAGCCCAGTGGCGACACGTTCCTGGACGAGAGAACCCGGCCGACTGCGCTTCTCGGGGGATCGCGCCCAGCGAGCTGATCGGCCATCCGCTGTGGTGGACGGGTCCACCGTGGCTGCGGGAGGACCGAACCCAGTGGCCCGCCGAGAGCGACGAGATCCCCGACGCGGAGATGCCGGAACGGAAGGCCGTCGTGCAAGCCGCCGTCGGAAGGATCGACACGAAGCCCGACACGCTCCTTCGATTCTCGTCACTGCACCGACTGTTGCGAGTCACCGCGTGGTGCTTACGATGGCGACGCACCACCTCCCGC
>NW_020227161.1:0-5292 GCF_003070985.1 Temnothorax curvispinosus
TTCAATGTTATAATCTGAAGAGAATAATTTTTCTTATTGCGTTTTTTATGAAAATTATAAAATATTTTGTTTAATTGTAAGAAGTGTGTGGTGCGCGCGCGCATGGTGTGTGTATGTGTATGTGTGTACGTGTGTGTAACTTGCCTTGCTTGTAGATATAACATTATCGATACGATGAGATAAGCAGTAGCCATACAAATCCACACGTCGCCACCGAGAGGAAGCAAAAATGAGAAGAAATCCACTGGCTTCTGTTCCGGTTTGGTGTATACAATACTGATACCTAATATAAATTACATTTAAACATCGTAAATTGATATAACATATATAAAACTTATCGCTTTATTATTATTTACTTTGTTTTTAAAATACTTTTAACATTGTTTAATTTATTTTTTAGTTCTCTAAAATTTATAACAAGTAACGAAATTATAATATTTTTTACAGCATTTCAGTATTGTTACCTAGGTTCATGAACGGCAAACTAAAGTCTACAGCTGACTTGCGTTGAAATGTTATTGTGAGATCGCATATGGCCAAATCAGCTTCCTGTAAAAATAAAGAAATAATAAGTAATAGATCACGGAAAAATTGAAGAAATAGACGTACATTTTTATTTATTTTCATGACATAGAAGAGTTCGATAAAATTGAGAGTAATAAAAGGTTGTTCTTGAAGTGAATTTTAGATAAAAGATGAATTTTTTGCGTCTTCAAAACTATTATTAATTTTTAGTACGAAAGTAGATAGTTTGTTTACATTTTTGTCCTATCTTTCTGTGAAAGAAATTTTTTTTGCTTAACCCTTCGTAGTCACACTTCTCTAGAATCCCGCGGTAGTCATACTGGGTCGTATTGACCCAGTCGATTTTTAATGGTTGCCATTTTAATGGTATGGTATCGGTCCGATCGGGTTCAAATAATTCTGGAACATACCTTGAACATTCTAGAATATAAAACAACTGCGGTTTTGTGAGAAATCAAATGGCAACATGTGTGTGGTTGAAAAAAAAATCGTGAACGAGTACATGCGCAAAAAAGTAGTTTTTTCACTTAAAAAATCATAACTTTTTAAATATAATAGTAAAGGCTCATAAGATTAGAAATCAATCAAAGAAAGATGGAGCGTGGAGCCGTAACAAGGTGTTGGTGGTCATGTATTCTATACTTATGTATAAAGAAAAACGAATTTTGTAATGTACATATCGTACATATTCCAATTTAATAGACTGCGCGCCGCAAATTTGTCGGACTTGAAACACAGCTATCTTGGAACATTAATACCCTTCTCTACCCCGGAATTAAATCTACACGATTTAATTGTTAGAAAAAACGTAAAGAAATTATTGCGAAAAATATTACCTCAGCATAACTTTTTAATTTTTTAATTTTTTAAAATAAAGTTTGGCGGTTGTACTCCTAAAATACGACACTTTAAGAAAAAAAAGTCCTCTAGTGCGCGTTTTAAAAAAGATATTTATTCCGGTATATGCATGAAAAGGCCCGATATTGGAGTGGAAAAAATATGGATTTATCAGAAAATAATGTGTTTTATTATTATTGTTAATATCCTGACTACACAAAAACATAAGTATTATTGTTTTTTCGTTATAAAACGACAAAAAAGTCATTCAGTCAGTGCAACCGCAGGCGAGCGTGTACCACGGAGAGACACACGCACGGTTCAAGCTCGCAAGCTCGATAGATTCTATTCGGTAAAAGATACGCATTGTGCCGTGCCCCGCAAGGCAAGATCGGAAGACCAGGCAACAGTGCCCCTCCTGCACCCGGCCGATGCGCGACACTCGTCGCGTTGATCTCTGCGTCGCCTGCGGTTGCACTGACTGAATGACTTTTTTGTCATTTTATAACAAAAAAAAACAATAATACTTATGTTTTTATGTTTTTGCTATGCAGATTGTATGCCATCTGACAATAAATAACACCGTTATTATTATAAAAACAATGGAAAAAAAATATCGCAGGTGCTATACAGTCATTTACGGTTCAGACACTTGTTTGAAGCACAATAAAAAAATCCGATTTTTTAAACTGAAATTACGTGCTAGTCACACTACGGGTCGATGTGACCTGCATTCGTGCACGATGTTTTCGCGACCGCGCTGTCATACAAACACTGACGCTTTAGTCGAATGACTAACGGTCTCTACCTATAGAGAATAGGTACTTCAAACTCTTGGTTTTAAGCCAGGCACTTACCGATATTTAGCTCCAAATTCGGGTCATATTGACCCAAGGGTGACTACGAAGGATTAAATTGGCAAGAGAAGATGATATATAAATTTAGAACAAATCTTCGTTTAAGTGGAGTTTCCGCAAACAGAATTTTTTACTTACAAAGTCCAAAAGGCGCTTGATTAGACCGTTCCAAGTTTTCGTTATTTCGTTATAACTGCCATGCATTCCGTCGGGCACAAGTTCGAATTCGTATTTGAATTCTGGGATCCTTTCTGCGATTTTTTCAATGAGATCGATGCAATAACCTTCGTAACGTTTTGACCCGATTAGAATTCCGCGTGATGAACCATCGGTCACTTCAATAACGTAGGGAGCACCCTGAATCGGACGAAATTATTACATGTCTTTCCCCCAACATATTTGTGTAATTTATTATGAATTTACATTCTAAAGAAGAAAAAAATGGAAAAAGAAACATTTTATCATTATCGTCAGTCCGAAGACTGGTTGGACGCGTATCTCTATCCTTTCCTGTTTTCGGCTAACCTACGTATTTCCTTATGATGCATTTAAAACAAAATTATTGGTTGAATATGATTGTTTTCCATTTAATTTTACTATTTTCTCTCTATATTTGTTATAGATATCTTTCCCAAGTCACATAATACTTTAAATCCATTCTTATAATATAATTTGCCACTGTCAAGGGAGAAGATATTGTGAGAGATTGTATGCGGAGGATGAGCTGGTGGTAGCCAGTGGGCGGGAAGAATATGAACAGGAGCCACACATCTTGATAGAGGAGGTGGAAAGAGCAGTTGGAAGACTGGCCAATAACAAGTCTGCTGGTATAGACTATATAACAGCAGAGGTACTCAAGGTAATGGGATCTGCCGGAACAAGAATTCTTCATCGCATCTGTCAGAGAGTGTGGACCACCACAGTATGGCCCAAAGAGTGGACCACCACCATAATAGTTCCACTCCATAAGAAGGGCCCAACCTGCAAGTGTGAGAATTATCGACTAATAGCACTCATCACGCATGCCAGCAAAATCCTACTACACATTATACATAGCCGACTGCAGCCGTTTGCCAACCGACAGATAGCCCCAGAGCAGACTGGCTTTTTCAGTGGCCGAGGTACAAGAGAGCAGATCCTGAATCTGCGACAGCTGATCGAAAAAGCTAAAGAGTACTATATACCCATGTTCTTGTGTTTTGTGGATTATGAAAAGGCGTTCGATAACGTCAAATGGCACCTACTGTGGCCCATTCTTAGGGAAATAGGATTTCCGCTGCACCTCATATACGAAAATAGCACAGCTGTCGTAAGACTCGAGAGTACTACCTCTGGAAAGAGTGTAATCAGAAAAGGGGTCAGACAAGGCTGCATACTCTCACCACTTCTGTACAACATCTACAGTGAATATATAATGAGGCAGATGTTGGAGGACTGGAATGGTGGCGTGACCATAGACGGTGAAAAGATCTCGAATCTTAGATATGCGGACGACACGCTGCTGGTCGCGAGGAGCAAAGAGGAGCTCCTTGCACTCCTGGATAGGCTTAATAACACCAGTTTAGATTATGGACTTTACACAAATAACACCAAGACAAAAATCATGATAGTCGACCGGGAACATGATAACTTCCCTGGCACGTCACGCATTGATCGTTTCGAAGTAGTCGATAAATTTGTATATCTGGGCGCACTAATAAATAACCGGGGAGACTGCGGGGAGAAGATTCGCAGGCGTATCCAGCTGGGAAGAGTGGCAATGTCCCAACTGACCAAGGTATGGAAAAGCCCCAACATCACACGCCAAACCAAAGTCAACTTGGTCAGAACATTGGTGTTCTCGGTATTCCATTACGCCTCCGAAACATGGACGCTACGAGCAGCCGACCGACGACATGTGGATGCGTTTGTGGTGCTGGCGAAGGATGCTGCGAATCTCTTGGACAGCGAGGAGGACAAACGTGTCTATACTGGAAGAAATAAATCCGTCCCAAAGACTGTCCAGCTACGTGTACAGCCGCATCCTCAAGTTCTTCGGACACATAAATCGCAGCAATACTATTGAACACCTGATAGTCCAGGGGAAGCCGGAAGGGAAGCGACGACGAGGTCGCTCACCAACCCGATGGACCGATACAGTTAAACAGCTTCTTAATACCAACATGGAGGAGGCAGTGAGGGCCACCATCAACCGAGACAGATGGCGCACCACTATTAGGGACGTTATCAGAAACATGGAAGGACAAGCATAGTCACCACACATCTGCCAAAATGTCAAGGACTTAGATGATGATGATAATATAATTTATGGATTATATAATGATTTTATAAATCACAATTTTGATAACTAATAGAATAACACCCATTAGTTATCAAATTAATTAGTGTGATCTTAATGTAAGATTAAATTAACGTATTAAACAGTAGTACAAACTATTTTAGTGCTGATCTTGAATGTCTTTTCTCTGATGGATTTGTACAATTCGCTTTCTCGCTCCTTTTCAGTTCGTAAGAGCTGCACTCCTCTGCCGGAGGCCCAAAAACCTGTTTGTACGACATCCGATTGTCGAAAGTTCATGATCTTTACGTTAAAATCCTGTCGGCGACCGCACTCGTCAATGTTCATAACGCCCGTAATCTTCCCCATCTTCGATATCTGTGCGTGACAAAAATTACATTTTGCTACGTTGAAAATAGATATGCAAAATTTGGCAATATTAAACACGATTACTTAAATTGTATTTGAATGAACTTTCGCGAAATTTGTTATATGTTAATCACATTTAATAAATTCAATGTAGCTTTACACATATAGTTTACATTAGATAGCTTTTGATATTTTTTTATACAAGTATATAAAAAGATGTAAAAAAGTCAAATTATCAATCAAATTACTTTCTCTGCATGTCTTGGGGCTTGAAGCAAAATTGCCATTTTTTAATTTTATTTTATATACAAAAAAGTGTGCAAGTAGAAACTTGCACATTGCTTCCTCATAATTTTTAAGTGTGCAAGTAGAAACTTGCACATTGCTTCTTTATAGTTTTTAAGTGTGAAAGTAGAAACCTTCGCT
>NW_020227161.1:8292-12591 GCF_003070985.1 Temnothorax curvispinosus
GAGAGAGAGAGAGAGAGAGAGAGAGAGAGAGAGAGAGAGAGAGAGAAGAAACCTTGTCCTCTCGTGTGGCAAGCGCTATCTCAGGACTCATTGATTTATAGAACTCGTTATAACGACGATACATCATTTTAATATTCGCCATTGTAGGACAAGTCTCTCCGCTGCGCCGGAATAGTACATTTACGGCATCCACCGCGGATAATATCCCGGACGGATGCATGGAGATGAGAACTCGAAAGGTCGGGTCTTCTCTCTCGCCTCTCCGTGATTATTATTCCCGTGCTGTGATAGCGCGAGGAGGGAAAAGGGCTCCTACGCCGCCGCAGGTCGTTGCACCAGGACGAAGTCTTCCGCCACGGCGGGGGAGCGTATCAGCGGCAGCAGCGTAATCGTGATTTTTTCTCCCTTTTTTCTTTACTTCGCTCGTTTCGTCTTCGCCTGTCTTCACTCGTCTTCTGCATGGTACGCCGACGACGATCTAGCTGCTAATTACTCGGAGGATTTATCGAGATCGCGTTCTCGGTGTGCGTTCCGACGTACGGGGTCCGTTGGATCGATCGATCGATCGATCGGCCGATCCCAAGTTATCATTCGCCTCGATCGCTGAAAGGCAATGGATCCTCGGGTTTCTGCGCCCATCACGCTTCTCACGGAACGTCGTGGCGAGTCCCACGCTATCTAACATCGTAGCAATACACACATACACACATACACAATGCGATATACTTTTTTATATCTAAAATCAACATGACTCTCGATGAATCTTAAGGAATTTGTTTGAGAAATTTTTCGTGCCATTATATCGAGGTGTAAATTTACCGGCTCCTACTCCCGGAAGAAAGAAGCAAATTCTGCGGTCAATTTCACGGTCCACACGGTGGATAAAATAGTCGAAAAAGAAATGGAGCTTTGCGAAAATCTTTCTGACGATCCCAGGTGCTGCCAGCGAGAGAACTGCCTTCATTGTTTATGAATCCGTCTTTCCACGCCGGTTATTTTTTTCCTCGCTTCTCCTTTCTTATCATTCTCCTCCGCTTCTTTCCTCCTATTCTCGCATTCCCGCGAACTCATTATTTATGAATCCACACTGATGCTACTGGGTCTACGTCATGGGGGATAGGATAGTACGTAGTTCATCGAGTTCATCGTGGTAACCCGGTGTTGCGCGAAAATATTCAACGACTCGGGAGTCGTGAAGATACATGTGACGCGAGGAATCAATTCACCAGAGAACACTGTAAGCTTTCAGTCGATTTATTTTCGATTCTAATCTCTTGCTTCTTCACTTATTGTTATAGAAATAAACACGCTTTACGGGATAACTTGAAGGTATATATTATTTATATATTTATACATTTATGTATTTGCGGCCGAGTTATTTAATTATCCATACACGCGCTGTATCCTTGTATTCCCCTGTTGTGTTTTGCCTGTTCACTGAGGCGAGCTTTGCATTTCTCGCGTACCGTGCGCTCACGCGAAAGCTTGCTTTTCGCTTTCATGTAAATTCCAGTCGTGAGCAGTCCGCGATTTATCACGAAAGCGGATGTAGTATCGTGACGGGAAGCGCATCGCGCGCGCCGAGAGGGTGTGAAACGATCCTAGACGAAAGGAATGATTCCTCTTCTCGGAACGCCGGAACGTCGGCTCTCTCCCTATCGCAGCATCACTCGGGAGGGGGAGAGAGCGAGGGAGTATAAAACGAGCGACGATATACGTGAATGCAACGTGATGTACGTACTCTTAGCAGAAATAACAATCCTGCCTCTTTCCGTAAAACTTTTCCCCTTTCCCTTTCGCCGGGGATGCAGCGAATAAAGAATTTTCTCTCCACCGTCCGCACAATCAGTTCCACCTAGGTAACCACGCAAGGAGCGGGGCGAACGTTGACGGAGCATCGATTCACATTCGGTTGATGCCTTAGGGTGCAATTTCATTGACGCTAGAAACCTGCGGCAGCGTCAAGAAAATGTAGTGGGGGTAGAAGTTTCGTTGAATTTTGCTTTACGCTAAAAAGTTGAGACGGTCTGAACTTCTTCCCCCACTACATTTTCTTGACGCTGCCGCTGGTTTTTAGCGTCAATGAAATCGCACCTTTATTCGAGATAATTGCGCTTCATTCACAATGTTTTTTTTTACCGGACATTTATTGTCAACCTTCGCGCACGCACGTACGAGAAGCTTATTCTACGAAATGGTGAAACATGAACATTTGCCTGGCCGACGAGTTTACCCTCTCGTTGCCGATCTTCTACAAATATAGGAAATAATAGGAAGAACGAGCCGCCGCGCGTTCTCCGGCATTCTGAGAGAATTCCCCCGGTGAAGCTATTAATTCGAACGGCATTGACGTTGCAAGCGAGGAATAAATCTGCATGCTTCAGTAGCCGAAGGGTGCGTTGAGACGCATCTTCCTGGTGCATAACACAATGATTACGATCGTACTCCTAGGCAGTTTATCTCACGTTGCAAATCGTCTCTACGACGAGATGTTCCCTTAAGAAGACTCGCACGTGAGAAAACGAGCCCATAAACAATGTAAATTATTTGTGCAATTTATTATTTTCTTTCCCCAAAAGGAGCAGGAGAATAGAGTTAAATAAAGTAGTAAAGTAGTTCAGCGCATTTTCCTGCACGGTTCGTCATGGCAATATATCTCCTCGATGTGCATGGAACGAATTTGCAAGAATCATAAACGACCCCATAAACGCCTGATTCGTTCTCGAAAAGATATAGCTTAACTCGTGACGCCGTAATTGAAACTTCATGGACCCTCGAGAGCCTGTCATAATTATGTAGTACGAGACCTCCACCGCGCCGCATTATCCAAAGATGGCGATCTGACTCGGTAATTAACCGTCCACCGAGGGATTTCTGGATTCTGATAAATGCTACGAACGTGCATTTAACCGTAATAATCATTAGTGTAGAATTACTTAATTGTTTGTCAAGCGTTTATGTATGGACATTACGTGCGTTAAAAAATTTTTAATGATGTATTTTTTTTTGTTTGACTTCTCGTTTAATTCGTAAACGTGCCGTTCTACGACATCAATAGTAACCGTAACCGCAATACGATCGTTAAACCCATAAGAGTCCCATTTGCCCCCTTCGCTAATCGCCGGACTGTCCTAACAATCTCCTGTAACTGGTACTTAATCACGTATCCGCGTATCGTAAAGACTTTCATCGGCGCGATCGCGCGCGGGAAGTAATCAAATCCTTCGCTATCGGGGAGAAACGCGTCTCCGGAAAAAAACCGGCGACTCGTCAAGCGCAGTAGTAGGCGTGCGGTTCGCACGGCGCATCGACGATTACCGGAAGTGTCGATTCCGCGTGGCGAACGCGCCTCGGGCGCCTGCGGAACATCACCATCCTGGCGAACCAGGCGTCGACCAGGTCTTGCGCGCGCACGACGGGACCGGTTGTGACGTAAAGGTCAGGGTACGCAACGTGCGTACACGCGGAATAATTTTTTCCCGCGCCCACGAGACAGCTGGAGACACACCACGCGCACCGTGAGATCGTTAAGGTCGTTCGCGCTATCATAATGCATATCTTGATCGCCGCTCGATATAAATCGACGCGAATTGGAACGCGAGAATATGACATGTAGATCATCGAGATAACGAGGCGTCCGTTTATCCCCGTCTAAGTTGTGTAATTTATACCCCGAGTGAATTTCGAAATTCAATAAATTTCCAAATTCCTCTTATAGGATGTAAAAATTGTAAAGTTTCTTAGAGGTATATAACTTGTGACCTCGCGCATAAGACGAAGAAGAAATCCGTGCTTCTTCCGCACGCGCGAGCGCACGCATTTCTTTCACCTCGGTAGTCGCATTAATCTTCGTAACAGTGCATCAACCTGCCTACCGAGCGCGCCTAAGCGCATTCCTCATTGTTAGCGCGCGACTTTGCCACGACATGCATCTCGTGGGTGCGGGATCGCGAGGAGGAGAGGCCATGGAGGATGAGAGGAGGGGAGGATGAACCTTTGGCCTCGGTGCAGGCCACGATGTGGCTCTCCTTCCCTCTGGCGATCTCCACAGTGGAGCTCTATTATACTCGGTGACCTCGAACTCCACGAAACTATGCGGCCAATCTCGAGCTGTTCGGCTGTGTGATGATCATATCTGCATCCTTGTTATCGCATTATCGTAATGTAGGCTGAGGCAAATCAGAGACGTGCATGAGCGGGGAAGAAAGTTGGTCAGGGAAGCTGGTTCGTTGTGAAATCGGGTGCACTACAGTTGCGCATAGATTTATGTAATAATGGCATTGCTCTCAGGATTCCTGG
>NW_020227162.1:0-2710 GCF_003070985.1 Temnothorax curvispinosus
CTCTCTCTCTCTCTCTCTCTCTCTCTCTCTCTCTCTCTCTCTCTCTCTCTCTCTCTCTTTCCCTCTCTTTCTCCCCCTCATCACCCTCTCTCGTCCACCATGCCTCTTCCTGATACGATGTTACAGTCTTGTAGGCAGCCGGGGATCGGGAGAGTCGCCCCACAGCTAACACGTGCAAGGCGCACGTGCACTCCGAAAGAGAGACCGACCACTCTAGCCGCTGGCGCACAATCATCGGATGCCAAGATACACTCCACGGAATAATTTTCGATGGGGCACTCCCATGTGTGTGCGTATGTGTGGGTGTGTGCATGTGTGTGTCTTCCTCCTTCTCTCTCTTCTCCTTCTTCTTCTTCTGCTTCTTCTTCTTGCGGTCAGGCAAAATCGAAAAAAAAAAAGATCCGCCGCGAAGGCGAACGAGCGTTGTACTTAACATCACCTCGTCACCGATTCGCCGGCGAATAACGCGATAAATAATCGCTCGTGTCCTTCGCCGTTCATCGAACGATGACGCGCTCCAAAAAATACGCGCGATTTCACCTTTCCAGACATGTGTAGGACTGCGTTCGGATTCCCCACCCGAGTGCTAAAAATCCTATAGTATACGTTAAGTGCACTATAGATTTTCAACACCCAGGTGGGGAATGAGGAATCGGAACGCACCCCATGATGTAAGAGTTTTTTTGCAAAAAAAAAAAGAAAAGAATGGTTGTTCCACGCGAGAATATTTGCGCGCGAAATTCGCGCAATTGGACTACGAAATCGTATTCGTTGAGAGATCGAATAGGATATCGAATTGACGACGGAAAACGTTATTTCGTAACGCGTCCGTTACAGGGAAAAGAAGAAACCTCGTGAGATCGGGTTTATCAGTTCTCGCATTGTGCTGTTCAACTTCCTGCCCGTCACGGCAGGAACTTCGTGTCCGTCTCGACGAATCGCGCTTGCATCATAACCGGCGAGCTATCTATCTAATCTTATTTAAGTCGCCTCGATTGATCCGCAATCAAGATAATCGTGTTTTGATCGGAGTAAGCGGTGTGTTTACGCTCGATTCTACGTACAATTGCACTAACGCTTACACGCGTACGCGTAAAGCTGACAAATCGCAAGGAATAAGAAACCAGACAGTCGTAAATCAAGTACTTATCTATACAAAAAAAAAGAATATTTTTTATTTAAAAATATTTTTAGCTTCAACGTGAAAACTTCAAATCTTGAAGTGAGATTATATATTGCGTTAAACGAGGAAAACTTGCTAGCATAAAGTCACGTTACACAGTTCAACCAAGAAAACAAGTTGAAATGAAAAGTTGAAATTCTTGTAAGAAGATTATAGAATGTTACGTATGTACACGAAACAATGAACGCGTTAATTTAAATATTATAAGTTTTTTATTTGACGCTTCTTTTTTCTCTGTTTAAGACATCTATCTGTGTGTCCAATAGTCTATTAAAAAAAAATTTTCTGTCCTAAGGAGAACAGAACAGTCAAAATAATGTCGATTTGACGTTATTTCGGACAAAAGTATGACATAAATTTGTCAATAGGTATGACGAACTGACATCATTTTAACTTTCTGTTCTCCTTGGGATATTATTTGTCATTCTCATCTCGTCATTCTTCATAAACGCGCTCTTTTTTCCTTTCGCGACTTACGCGGTTGCAAATGAATATCCGCGTTTATTCGAACGTGGCAAAGGTGAAGGGGAAGAAGGGAGGGAGGGGAACGACACTACACGTGGGATTAATATGCAGAAGCGCGGCGCGGGTCAAATCGGGGCCGTGGCTCGCATCTCAAAGGGTTAACTCTCGGAACCCCCCCGTCGGCTTCCCCCCTGCAATTTTCTATGCGGCGCACGCACGGCGGCGCTCCGCAAATTTATTCGTGAGAATGTACGACATGCGCGCGCGAGACGTGGACGAGCGTGCCTACTTATACCTACCACCTACCTATATGCAGGCCATCGGATGATCGGATGCAAACGGATGCGGCCGCGCGGCAAGAACAGGAAGCGCGCGATTACGCTTCTCTCGGCTCGGCTCACCTCGGACTTCGCGTTCCCCGGCGTTGCGTGTGCGCGGCAGCTGTGTGCCGGGAGAGACGCGCCACCGGTTTCCATCACGCCGCGATCGCACGTCGCCGTCCCGATTTCGAGAAAGGGACACAGGGCGAGACGACGATAATTATAGGCACCGACGCTTTTTCTCCGCGTCCCGCGGCGACGGCGACGGCGGTCGCGACGTCGCGCTCGACTCTGCCGAGTCACCGGTTGATAAGTTTCCATTCGACGTAGCGACGTGCGAGCTTTGAAGGAGCGCGATATTGTTGGTTTGAACCGAGCTAGCGAACTCGGCGAAAATATCGAAGTAATTACTTCCGATAATTTAATCTCGATTAAAAGGGAAACTCTTCGCTGGTTTATCGTTAATGAGAGTAGCTTGACAAAATTCTACGTTTAATGCAAACTTTATCATTTCGAATTAGAACATATTAATTGCAGGATATGGGATACAGGTAGCAGAGCTTCAAGATTTGAGCGATGTAGGAATTAGTGCCTAAAGTCCAAGATTCGATGTTAACCATTCGCAGAACACGTGGGGCATTCAAGACCCACTCGATATTTCAATTTCGAATTTTACGGAGATTTTATGGACACATAAAAAAAACCCAAACAAGAATCAAGCATATATAACGGTATAAATTGA
>NW_020227163.1:0-3002 GCF_003070985.1 Temnothorax curvispinosus
AATATTCAGATTAAATATTTTCCCTAAAGTCATTTTGAATTTGAATTCAAGACAATGGATTCACTAGTCAATCGTCTCAGTCAACAACTTGTCTTAAGTAGTTTCATAGCAAACGCCTATGATAATTTTATAAATGAAGGGTCCCCGGTAATTACTCAACAACGAATAGATAGATATGTGGCATCGCTTACTAATCTTTGGAATCAGTTCAGTAGGGAGAATGAAAGCATTCTGATGGCTCTCACTAGACTTTCAAGAGATGAAAGAATACCTATTTTGACTCATTCATATTTTTCGGAATCTTTACATACGGATACGCGTATATGTTATCTAGCATCTGTTGAACAAATAAAGTCTAGTCTTTCTTCACAAGAACCAATTGTGGTGGAATCTAATCTTAGAGAAGAGGAACCAGTTGTCGTAAGGTCTAGTTCTTATATTAATGATCGTATTAATACAACGAAAGGTAGTGTAACTTCTGAGCATCCAGTTTCGAATAATTCTGTGTCAATTCCATCGGTGTCTAATGAAATTCCTTCGACTAGCCATGTGGGGTCTTATGGTTCACCATATGCTAGGCTTCCACGGATGGAGATTCCGACCTTTGATGGTAATCCTGCAAAATGGCTTGAATATCGAGATCTATTCCATTCTATGGTTGTATCTACATCCTTAACGGCTGTTGAAAAGTTGCAATACTTGAAAACTAGTTTAACTGGTACAGCGGTTCATTTGATTCAAAACACTACATTAACTGCAGAAAACTTTTTAAAAGCATGGGAATCATTAGTATCTTTTTATGACAATACTCGACTTCAAGTCAATACAGCATTAAATTCATTATTCAACCTGAAGCCTATGACAAAAGAATCGTCTGTAGAACTAGAGATGTTGTATACCACTGTACTTCAAATCTATCGAACGCTAGAAACTTTGCAACAGCCAGTAGAAACGTGGGATGTCATTTTCGTTAGCTTAACAGTACGGAGATTAGATGCAGAATCGGTAAAAGAATGGGAAAATAAATTAGGTTCATCAAAAATCCCTCCTTCATGGAAGGAACTTATCGAATTCTTAATAACTCGTCTTTTTTCACTTCAGGCTTATGAAAAATCTAGAGGGATTAAGTTTCAGTTTAAGTCTCAGTCAGCTACAGCCAAAACATATTATCAGGGTCAATCCAATGACAATTCAGGGTTAAATAAAAACGTTTGTCCAATTTGTAAAAGAAAACATTACGTTATGAAATGTCCTAAATACGTAAATGAAACTTTAGCTCAGAAATTAGCACTCGTAACTAAACACAAACTGTGTTTCAATTGCTTAGGTAATCATCGAGTTTCCCATTGTAAGGTAGTTAAACGTTGTCAGAAATGTGGAAAGAAACATCACACCACAATACATAAGGGTGAAGCTTTTTCTGGAAAGCCGGAGATAGATTCAGATTAACACGAACAATCCACTGAGTTAAGACCAAACTAAAACATTGTATTGCATGGCGGGCGGTTGTCCGTCAAGGTAGGCGGTTCTTTCGTCAAAGAAATAGTTAGTGATATTCGTCATGATCGTGACTTTTAAATAAAGATTATTCAACGTTGTTCATTCTCTTCTGAGATTAGAATTATTTTGCAAGGACAATCACTTTCTAAATCAAATCCGTTAGTTCGCCTAACTCCATATCTAGATGCAAATGGAATACTTAGAGTAGGAGGAAGACTTCAAAATTCCTTATTAACAGAAGAAAATAAACATCCCTTCATACTACCCAAGGATTCAGCTCTCACGAATTTAGTTATAGCAGACGCCCACTCTCGAACCCTTCATGGTGGAACACAAGTGACGTTAGCCTTTATTAGACAAACCTATTGGATTATGGGAGGTCGAGTAGTGGTTAAGTCATTTATTTTGAAGTGTGTTAGATGCACTCGATTTCGTCAACAACGAGCTCAACAACTTATGGGGCAGCTCCCAGTTGAACGAGTTATTCCATCTCGAGCCTTCTTACATTCAGGTATAGACTATGCTGGACCGTTTACTCTTAAAACATGGAAGGGTAGGAAAGCTAAGACATATAAAGGATATATTTCACTTTTCGTTTGTCTCGCTACTTCAGCTATTCATTTAGAGTTGGTCACTGATTATACTTCAGAAGCATTCATTGCTGCTTATCGACGTTTTACTTCCCGACGAGGGATATATTCTACTCTTACTAGTGATTGTGGAACCAACTTTCAGGGAGCCGATAAGGAACTTAAACAGCTTTTCTCTGAGGCCTCTGATCATTGGAAAGAAATAGCGTCTTGTTTACTAGGTGATGGCACGCAATGGAAGTTTAATCCTCCTTCCGCTCCTCACTTCGGAGGAAAATGGGAGGCTGGTGTCAAATCAGTCAAGTATCATTTAAAACGCACTATTGGGGATACTTTACTCACTTACGAAGACATGACTACTCTTTTAACTCAAATTGAGGCAGTACTAAACTCGCGTCCTCTTTGTCAATTGTCGGACGATCCAGATGATATTTCGATTATTACCCCAGGGCATTTTCTTATTGGGGGCGCTCTCTCAACCATTCCTGAACCATCATTGTCTTTAGTTAAAATTTCTCACTTAAACAGATGGCAATTACTACAACAAAAACTTGAGCACTTTTGGTCACACTGGTCAAAAGATTACTTACAGAGACAACTTGCAATTTATAAATGGAATAGTGCAAATCATTCTATCACAGAGGGTTCAGTGGTTTTAGTGGTTGATGAGCGTTATCCTCCGTCGAAGTGGCCTTTAGGTAAAGTTATTAAGATCCATCCAGGACCTGATGGTCTTACTAGAGTTGTTACGGTCAAGACACAATCATCAGAATTCAAACGTCCAATTGCTAAGTTGTGCCCTTTGGCAGTTGATCAGGTTTGTTTGTAATTTATTCGTCAACTACGTTAACGAAGGCGGGCGGAATGTTTAAAGTTGGAAGAGTAGAGAGAGAGAGAGAGATTGTTATTCTT
>NW_020227164.1:0-5808 GCF_003070985.1 Temnothorax curvispinosus
TAACAGGTTTTTCTCCATCATCCTTTTATCACCATATGTTTTACGTACATTTTTATAATTCTTATTTCATAACTCCAACCCTATAACTTGTAATAAAATTTTATTTTTATGTTATTCACTCACAATACTAATCTTTTATTTTTCCTATCTTTTATAATCTAGATTAAGTTAAACTATATACCTTTCTTCTTAAGATGATGCTTTCCTTTCTAAATTATATGTATATACATAATGACAATAATAATAATAATAACAAAAAAAGGGCACAGTATGAGTAGCATAAAAATAATAGCCACCTGACTGTCAAATAAGTACGAGGCTCCGGCACATTCCCTCCTTGAATTATTTAATGCGAAAAACGGAAACTTTCGAATAAAATTAAACAAAAAATGTGCCGACTACCAACGGCACCCCGATGAGTTATTCCGTTTGAGAATTTCACCTATTTATCGTAACTTGCCACCATTGTTATACAAAGCAACTGCTAGACGAAAGACTGCTAGCCCCTCATCGTCCTCGGTGAGCTAATCCATTAGGATACCATGCCCAGCCAGACGAGTACATAACAATCCAGCTATAATTAAATGGCAAGTACTAAACCTGCGATAAATCACAAATACATTAAAACCTGTCAGCAAGCCGGCAAGGCATACAAAAACAAGGAGCTTTGGGACTGCCGTACGAGTCAGTTGAAAAACTGCCACAAAAAAAGGGGACGTCTCGGAACGGACGACAGCCACGTGGACAATCCACTCTAGGTAGTAAGGGCACAGTTATTGCCCCGTTAAAGAGAGGAAAGACAGCCTCACATGAAGCGAAACCTTGCGTGTTGCGAATAATATTAAGACATTATTAAATTTAGTAAAAAATATATATATGCGTATATAATAAATATCCCTCGTGCGTCTGAATGGGCATGTAAATCGGAATTACCATTTTCTAAAAACTTTGATCTAAAATAATCTAATACATGCCCATGCAGGCAACAGCATTGCACAAACCAGAAGGACGAAAGAATAAAGGAAGGGGCTATGGTGGTTGCCTTTTTCTTTCCTCCTTCTCTAAACAAAAACCAAGAACGAACCCTTTGAAAAAAAAGGGACCAAGAAGCTTGCGAAAAACGGAAATCGTTCCTTAATCAATTAATCCGCAAATGTTGTGTTACACACCCCCAACATTTGTCTAAGGCGGGGGGTGTTACGTCCAGCGGACTCCACGATATCCCTTTTTCGCGGGAATTCTTATACACCTAAGATAGCCCTAATATTAGGATAAACAAGCCGAGTTCGGACGGTTATCGATCGGGGCGAGGTTAGATCTCGCATTCTTTTTTTTTTTTATACAACTATAATAGCTATTTGCCTAGGCGACGAAGCGATCCTCCGGAGTAAAATATTGACAGACGGGGCATACGTAATGGGATTTTGTCTATCAACCTTGTCTGGCCCATAACTATAAACCCGGCGACACGACGCGCCAAAAGGGCCTGAATCCCAGACAGAGTTGATGAAGATCTTTATTGCATCGAGCGAGCTTTCTAAAATTGCTCGTGCGATGTTTCCGACAAACAGAGACAAAGCCTAGGACGTGATTGTAAATACACGTGGCGGAAGTTCTGTTTGCCTTGTACCTACCATTAAGATTGAGAAGAATGCATCGTCTGTCGATATAAAAACAGGGTCGCGAGATAAGTAAGGAACCCCAATAAAAGAGAAATCGGCGATAGCCGAAAAACAAATGCGTCACTGGAAAGAACCGGGGTTACACCCCCAATAAGACAGTGGGGCTTTAAGAGGGGGCTCACCAATGGAAAACCGCAAAAATCAATAAACGTCTCTAGCTTTCTAGGATAGGCGTAAACTCAAAATCTACCCCTTGGGCAAGAAACATCTCGCCCAATAAGAATTCCCTTAAATAATAATTAGAAACATCCCGCCAACCAGAAATCCTTTAAACGAAAACCAGACACATCCCTCACGAAATCCACCCCTTCCATCCTTCGAACCTTCCTATTTAAATCGCGACGTCGCAGGACTCGTCCTCAGAGAAATTTTCTCAGTTCAAGTCTGCATTGCTCGGTTATAATCTAAACTCATTCGTTTCGAGTCTCACGTTTAGAGTCAGTGCAGCAGATCCGACGGACCATCAGTCGCCCCGCCTCACCCACCGACGAGTCCAACGTCCATTACTGAGAGAAGGCCACTCGTTCGAACTCAAGTCATCAAGTAGTAAGTCCCGTAATTTTCTTGATTCTTCTTTTTCCGCGTTATCGCCCCCCTTCTTAAACGGTCTATCGATTGTCGGACCCCCGGAAGCTTATTATATATTTGGGGGTCGGTCAGTGTAGGCATCAGGTTCCCAGCGGTCGTTGGCGTTGTCGCGGGCCTGACTTACCTCCCGGCGTCTCGTCGCTGTCGTGGACTCAGCTGGTCCACTGACCTCCCTGAGCTTATGCTCTTGGGTCGGTTAGTGTAGACATCGAGTTCCCAGCGGTCGTTGGCGTTGTGGTAGGCCTGACTTGGCTCCCGGCGTCTCGTCATTGTCGTGGACCCAGCCTGTCCACTGACCTCTTCTCCCCCCTTTAAGCTCGACGATTTCCTTTTGTTCGCTTCCGATCGGGTCCGAGAGAGATCGACTAAATAAGTAAATAATTTTAGTGGACCCGAAAGTCCTAGCCCCTCAAGGACCAAATCTCCGCACGATCAGGCGACAAAGAAATCGCCAGAACAAGCGGACGCGACGGGAGGTCGAACTCCCCCGGGAGCAGCTCAACGCCGGTCCTCCGCGAGTCGCCATCCCACCGCCCCTACCAGCTTTTACAGAAGAACCCGGTTGTTCGAACCAGAATCGTCCCGCTAACATCCTGCCCTATCGCCCAGTCGTCTTGCCCTTTCGCCCAATTGTCGAACATCGCCCTATTTGCCGCGTGGCTCCGTTTCGCGTGGTCCCTCCTCGCGTGGTCCCCGTCAACCCCGATCCAGCCCGCTTCCTAAAACCTCCCGATTCTCCCTCTTCTTCCCGAAGTCCGTCTCCAACCTCTTCGACCGCCTCGACTCTTGATCTCGAGGAAGTAGGCGATCCAGAGATCGTAATCTTAGATTAATAAATATAGAATAAATTTTAATTTTTTAATTCTCATATGTTTTAACTTCATAATTTACATATACTTTAATTTTAAACCCGATTTAAACTGTAACGATGCACCCCCAAACATGCATCATTCCGGCAAGAACACCACGCCGAGACCACCCCGCCGACCACCCGCGGGGTGAAAAACGGGCACGATGTGCCCAGCGTATTTTTTAAATCATCTCATACGTTAGGAAGTCCGCGAATGGACTTAAACGCGGCAACCGCTTCACCGCGCCGAGCGGTGCCGAAGGCGGCCGAAGACCGCCGAACGCGATCACGGCGTCGGGGCGCCGCGATCCCCGATCGTTCCGCCGCACCGGCCCGGCGCTCGCGATTGCCGTCGCTACCCCTACCACGCCGCAACGCCGCCGCGACGCCGCCGCGACGCGTATAAAAGCCCGGCGTCGCTGGCAAAGAGCGCGATTCCCGATCATCCGTCTTCCAGACAACACCGATCCTGAATTCCCGCACGAAAGCTAATCCGAACGTAAGGTAGAGCGCCTCCGGCATTCTCTGTCTTCGCCGAGTGTGTCTCGGCTAGCGACCAGCTTTTCGTTCCTATCTGAATCATCCGAAGCCGTCCGAATACGAAGGTAGAGCGCCTCCGGCATTCTCTGTCTTCACCGAGTGTGTCTCGGCGAAGGACCAGCTTCTCATCTTCCAAATCATCCAAAGTCTGTCCGGACAAGACGGTAGAGCGCCTCTGGCATTCTCTGCCCTCGCCGAGTGTGTCTCGGCCGACGACCCGCTTCCGCCGCGTTATCCACGCTTCGCGATCCATATCGCCGCCGCGCTTCGCGCCATTTTTCCGCGCTCCGGGCCGCGCCGGCCGGGAAACCGGCGCCGCCCGTGCCGATACCTGCCGTCACGCGATTCGGTCCGCGCGAATACCAAAAGCAGCGGCTCCGCCCCGCACATACCGCGAGTTACCCCGCGCCGCCCGCGACCAAACCAACGTCGCCTCGCACGCATCGACCTATTGTAAATGCCGCAAGCATAGATTGTAAATTGTCATAGAATAAATTCAACTATTTTCTTGTAACCGAGACGCGCCTTCATTTCGCTAACCTCGCCCTCCGTCTGCTTCTCCGCACCTCCTTCGAACCCCGGCCACCCGCGAGCTCGATCCGCGCTTCGAAGACAGGTTGTTTAAAAACACATACACAACACTTCACTAAATTCATGTAATCTCACTACTGATTCCGATTGTAATAATAGCGGGCAAGATGTTCATTTTCAAATAAGTTTTTCCTTAAAGATCTTGCCCGATCACCCCCGCACCTATGTAACACCCGCGAGAAATACACACACACGTTACACATACATCCGACACTCACACTTATAAATGTATTCAATTTTATTTCGCCTAATTCTCATTTATTGTTCACCTAGCTTATATTATTGTAATAAATGTTTATCTTATGTTAAATATTAATTTCAATTTGCATTCATTTATAACTTAAGACCCACTACCATCCACCTCTCAAAATTGCACGAGGTCCGATCCTGAGTTAAAGGGATTAAATTCTCTGATAGTACAGTCACTTTAGGATTTGACCTCGGAAAAAATGTCAGCAAGGTGAATTTTGGCACAGACCTTCGTTTTTGCATAAGATTGAAGGGGGAAAAAAGTTTACCATTATACAGTAGCCGCTAAGAAAAATAATTAAACAAATAGGGCTCAAATTCCGTTTTCTTACAAATATCTCGTTAAATATCGATTTTACAAAGAAAATACAAGAGTAGAAAATTAAAGAGTGGAAAATTTTGCACAAAAAATGTTCTATAAGTTTTTTTTGTACGAACAATACTTTTCACGTAATAAATTATGCAAGATGTACGCGGCGCGGTGAATGTACGGAGCGCGCCGACAGACGTCAAGTGAATTTAAAGCGTCGCACGCGCGCACAAAAAATATCATAACTTTTGAACGAATCATCGTACAGAAATGAGCAAAAAATCGTTGAAAAGCTGAAACCTTCAGCTTTTTAATGCAATTTGTTTCGTTATTCTACGACAATTTTTGAAAATTCTACGATGGATTAAACAAATTGTTACATGCAGTTTTTGCCTTTTTTTATAAAATCAGTCACAAGTAGGTTCCAAATTGTAAAAAAAAAAAACGCCTGCAGGATATTACAGTATATACGTCATACTTTGATCCTACCAGAGAAAAAAAATTACAAAAATTTTTTTCTTTAAAATCAAGCTATTGACATTTTCAGTAATCTTCAAATTTCTTTATAAAATGTTAAAATTAAAATCGTCATAACTTTGCGAAAAATTGCGCTAGAAACGTCTTTGAAAAAGCAATTGAAAGCTTGGAATGTCTACTTTTAGGTCTCATATCGCTATATTTCGTCATTTTTCGATTTTTTTATTTATTTACGTAAATGTGTAAATTATCGCGAAAAACCTTGAACTGATTCTGATCATCATTGACATAATGTATCGGAAGTATGAATAAACGAATATATACTTACTTATAGTAGGTTTGTGTAAAGATTACAAGTAGAGGGAAGGGGAGAAACCGCTTGGGGCCAATGACAAAGAAGAAATATTTGGGACGGTGGTGGGATCAGCCAGCTTATACCTGAAGGCTGGAGCGTGTGAAAGTTTAGTTCAGTTCAGGCTTTTGTATATGTATGTACAGTGAAGACGTGGTCTTCTGTCTGA
>NW_020227165.1:0-1110 GCF_003070985.1 Temnothorax curvispinosus
TGTGACCGGATCAACGAATAATGATATTAAAATCAAACACATGCCACTTACTACTTGGGCTGTAATTACGGTCGCCACTGTATCTTTCGGGAAATATACAGAAACCCTGTTGCTATGCGGTGCCCCGTCCTTCCTTCCAGCGTAACGGCCGCCGATGTCCACGCCGCGGACGTGTTCAAGGCCGTACGGCAACGCCCTTGTTAAGCGCACGTGTGACACGGATAATCGGAGAGGATATTCACTGGGGTCGCAAATAATCACTCTTTGTTTATTATAAACAAATAATAGTTTAATAATTTCACAGTTACAGTATCTCGTTACACGCACGGACAGGTTCTATCGCGCGCTCGCTCGCGTCGATCTTTAACGAACACTGAGTACCGTCGTTTCTATTGATCTCGGTTAATTACCGGTAACGCGTGGTTAATCGTCGCGTAATTATCATATCTGGCCATGAGATAAGCGTACGGGATCGAGTATTGTAGCACGACTCTCTAAAGATGTACGCGCCTCGATGTCCTCACGTACACGGCCTCACGAGCGATGCTTGCCGTTATTAGCAATTAATTAACGCACTTATCGTAGGCGATGACGGGATAAGTGTACCGTATCGAGTTTTGTCGCGCGCGACCGTCGAAACGTGTGCACGCCTCGAATAATATCGGTAGACTGTCCGGGAGGAACGTTGCGCATCCCCCCACTTCGATGCTCGCGCAGGCGTGTTGCCTCGCTTTCGCGCGCGGAACGGTGAATTCACGCGCGCCTTCCTCTTTACCCAATCGTATCGCTTGTTGACCAGCGACACGATCCCTGCGGCGCTTCTCTAATTGGCTGAGCCGATCTCTTTGGCTCAGATCAAAATTAACTGAGATACTGCGGTGGCATTGCAACGGCGGACATGGGCTCTCGCTTCGGACGCGGCAACCAATGCCAGCCGTCGCAATATGCACAAAGTGCAAAATCGCGGCGAGTCACTCGGAACGTTTTCCGAGTGACCGAAAATGGTCTCTTTGACGTTCCCCATAACGACCAGGTAAGTAAACTACGTACTAGAATCAATTTTATTAATTCTCCTTTTCTTTCAGGTACCGGGTTCTCCGTGGGATCGTC
>NW_020227166.1:0-1800 GCF_003070985.1 Temnothorax curvispinosus
AATAATCCGGTTTGCTTGCTCCCTGGACCGTTTCTAGGTAACATCTTTTTCCGTCTTCATCGGTAACCAAGCAAACTTTCTCTAACGCCTCCCATTTTCCTCCTTTTCGCATACGCGTTCTCCATTCCTCCTTCCTTACGTATGGCGAATGCAAATCTCATCACGCAAAGAACGTACGTAGTGCAAAGTGTTTTTATTATCAACCCTAAACAATCCAGACGTGCATGAATACCAACGGAAGTCGTGTACTGGACTAACGGGTGGTCACCGCAATTCGCAGGTTGCTGCTGCATGCATTATTCCAATCGACGAAGTACCCTTGAACCCATCACGCGTATAGTCCAAATTTAGTCAAATCGACCTTATGACGATTACAGTACCATACATGATTACAAAGGTGATGCACTGTGATGTAGATGCGGTTACCGAAATGACGCGAGGCCAGTCAATACAAATATCGGATGAGTTAGACAGATTTATCATAGTATAAATTTAGATGCTACGATTAAATCGTCAATGAGCAACGCGAATCTCTGAGCGTACCTTTTAATGTACTACGGGGGGGTTATGGACCTTTTCGGTCTAGAGAGTTTGGTTGCGCGACAAAACAAACAAGTTATTCAAAGTAACGGCAAAAGTTCAGCGGATTTATTAGTACCGATAGAGAGCGGATTTACGTGCATCGGCGACCTTTCGTGAGTATACTCACGTCTAATAAGCCAAGGGCGGCGGTCTCGACGCGTTTCCGACCCGCGCCGCGCTCGTATATTATTTTCCCGGTATTCGCGGGAGATACGTGGATCCGGCGCTCCTTCGTTTCCGCTCGATATTTTTTCTGACTGTCCCCCATGCCCGGAACCGCGGTGATTACATATTTGTGATTTTTTCATGTATATTAGATGTGCTGCTGGCCAAAAGTGGGATGACCACATATAAAATTTAAAAATATTCCAATTAATTTCGTAATATTAATATGTTAAGTTATAACGCATAAGTAATTTCATTTCATATGATAGACATTTTTAATTAATAATCTCAAACTTTTGGCCGGCGGTATATACATAAATATAACTACACAAAATATGTAAATTATACAAAAAAATATATTTATATATCCAAAAAAAAAATGAACGTATATTGTACATTTCTACAAGATAAAATGTAGTATCAATGATAGTTTTGATGATTTTGGATTCCTAAAGTAAATAAAAATTCTATGCGTTTTATAAACAAAAGTTATTAAATTATCAAAGAAATATTAAATTAACACTCCTATGGTTTTTTTTTTTTTTTTTTTTTTTAAGAGAAATACCTAGTTTAATCATTTTTAAAGGAGAAAACGCCAATTTTCGGTCATGTCCAACTAGGTTTATTAATTTCCTTTAAAATGTACCGCATTTGACTTTTCGACAAGTCAATATTTATCAGAAATGTGATTTCTGAAGCGTACCGCTTTATATACGTCCGACTGGATGTGCGCGATCAAAGAAATAATAATACATGTCGCTATGACACGCCGGATATACTTTTACATTATTCGACAACCGTTGTGATTTACATCTGCCCCGCGAGACGACGATCGTCCGTGCGCACGTGCAAAAGTAGGTAAATTAAATCGATCCACTGAGCGAAAGGTAGGATCGTCCGGAGAAATCTGATGTTTCGGGTCACCGTCGTACGAAAATGTGGACCAAAATTTAGTGCGAAACATATGCGTAATGCAGATTCCGATGAAAACATTAAAAGATACATCAGTTATTAAGTGGCGCAAGAGTTTACGGAACTGTTGGGAATGTTGTC
>NW_020227167.1:0-3528 GCF_003070985.1 Temnothorax curvispinosus
AGAAGAAAGGAAAGTATCGTACAGTATAAGTTAAGGCGGCAGTGTGGTCTAGTGGTAGAGCTCCAGACTCGCAATCTGAGGAACCAGGTTCGAGTCCACTGGAAAGTTTTTTCCGAAAGCTGCGCCCTCCGTGCAAGATAGGCTCTTGCAATGTGCGGAGCAAACTGGGCTTCGTCTTTCGGAAAAAAACGTTAAGCCGTTGGTCCAATTGGTTAAGTAAGAGGAGAAGGGTAGTATTGGATGAGACTTGAATAAAGGGTTGGAAACGTCCCTACAAAACGCCTTGCAACCCTGAGGGGAGTCAATAAACGTATTTTTTTTAGTACAGTTTAAGTTCTATAGTAATATTTTTAATAAAAATAACATATACAAGTAATCCTATTGCAACATATTTAAAATATTATTAAAGTTATTATTAAATTATTAAAGTATTGGATTAAGCTTTCAGAAATATTTTTTAAAAATTTGTTCAGGAAGTATCACAGTTTTAACTATTTTATTAAATTCTTCTTTTCAAAAATTTAAGAAAACAGCTAAAACTGCGATACTTTCAAATTATGGTTTTAAACTTATATTTAAATTTCATATTTATAATTTTTTTCTTTATATTTTTTTATTTTTTTTTAACTCTGCCTTGGACGGTTTCAAGCCCGGCCTGAGAAAGGAGAAGGGTTGGAGTGAGCAGTCTTAGTACCCACTCCGTAAAACTAATTATATAATTTTAATATTGTTTAAATATTGTTTAAAAACATAAAAACATACAAACATAGCAATATTGTTATAAGTTTTCAGAAATATATAATGAAATAATTCAATCTTACACTTTTCACTAAATAAAAGATTGAATTATTTTTAAAAATATTTTCAATGAAAAGATTTTTTTCAAGTTACAATAGAAAAAAATCCTTTCATTGATCACTAAAATCAACATCAACTTTCTTTTAATAATACCCTTTAAAAAGAATACATCCCGCTATCTCAAAAATTGTAAAAGAGCAACCAAGAACATTTCTAAAAAAATTCAATACCATTTATTCTTTATTAATTCTTTATTTATTAAAATGTATGCACCGGGTTCTAAAGTTCAATAGGATGACACCTAGAAGAAAATAAATAATTATTACGATGTATAACCTATCGTGCGAAGCAGGTTATTATGCTTTTGTTCGGTTGATTTAAACTATGATTTAAAAGTTTCAAAGAATTATAATTTAATTAAGAGTTTGAAGCAATCAAGTTTTCAGAAAAGTACTGGTTTTTTATAAAACCATATTTAAAATTTACAAAATCCATTCACCTATTATTGCCAAATTCAACACCAATCTATCTTTAATGATACTCTATCTATAAAAAAAAAGTGTGCAAGTAGAAACTTGCACATTGCTTCCTCATAGTTTTTAAGTGTGCAAGTAGAAACCTGCACATTGCTTCCTCTATGAGGAAGCCAAATTAATAATATCTACTAATAATTATACATAAAAAACAGGCTTCCTCATAGAAGAAGCAAATGTGCAGGTTTCTATTTGCACACTTTTCTTTCTTATGTGTAGCATAATCCTATAGAAGCAGACCAAACATACAAATCTCAAAATCTATTTTAAAAAATTTGAGTTTATTAAAAAAAATTATTATTATCATAGGCAATATTAATAATTATTTTCTATTCCTGTTTTACAGATATAGATACTAATTTATTTTTATTTCACACAGATATGTACAATGTACAATACATAAATATTTTCTTTTTCTCTAGTCTTCCAGTCCTATCCTGAGATACGAAAACTATAAAGATATTTAAAACTGTGTATATTCTAAAAGCATCAATAAACTTACTTATTATTTGGAACAGATCTTAAAATTCCTTTAATTTCTTTGTCATTTTTCTTAGTTTTTGCTAATTTAATTATTTTATGTGCAACGTTAAACCAATTCCGACAAAATATGTCACTAGATTTATTAAAGAATGTGTTAAAATCCGCTTGTATTTATAAAAAAAAACAATTGTTTAGAAGCAGCAAGTAAGAGTGCAGCATTATAGCAAATAAATGGAAAAACATATTACCAAAGTATATCCTAAAAAATGCTGTAAATTGGGAAACGTTAAAAAAGTCGTTTTAATGGTTTTTTTGTGCTATTTTTTCATTAGTAGCTGTTGTAGACCATTTTTTTAATATGATTTATCGATCACGTTTATTGGCTGTTGCAAATCTTTAAATTCGTCGGAAAAAGTTTCTTGTAAAATACGTTGTTTAGTATTACATTTTAGTTATAATATAAATAATTATACGTAAAAATAAAAATAATGAAAAGTATTATATAAAAGCAACTAATGTAACCCAGGTAGCAAACACAAGTCATTTTGACGTCAAATTTTGGTCCTTTACTAACCATTCCTGACGTCACTAACTGGCGGCATAATGACGTTAAAATGACGGTCTAATACCACAGACAATTGACGTCATCGCGGATTCGTTATTTTGACGTCATTTTCTGACATCTTATTGACGGCAAAAATACAACATACCGGTTTCTAGAAATGTTTTTTATGAAATTAAAATTTTAAAATGTCTACTTGATAAACGTTTATAAAAAAATGTTCTTTTTCTTTATCTAAGAAAAAAAAAGCAACTGTTTTGTTACATGCCATGTGCGTATAGCCGCTCTCAAAGCGGTCACCTATCCTATATAGTACAGTATCGCGCCCGAGTCGCTTGACTTTGATGATCCAGTGGACAGTGACGATCTTCTCACCCTGATGCTTCCTTATTAACTGTACTTGTCTATAACAGGTACATCTTTAAAGTGTTCAAAAATCTTGTAATGATAATATTCTTGATAGCTATAACACTGCATGAAATAGTTATCATAAAACTATAATCACACGCAACTACATCCACTTATACCATAAATTCGCCACTTCAATCATAAAGTTGCGAAACAAACATATTGTAGTTAATTTTGTGATTTTTATTTTATTACTTTATTATACAATATTAAGAAGTAAAAATAGTTATATTACAAAAAGACCTTATTTGGACGATTTTAAGACGTCTTTAAAATGACGTCTTTAGATGGTCTAAGAAATGACGTCTTATAAACGTCCATTATTAGTTGCCGATGTCATAGACCAAAAATGACTAAAAATAGACGTTATAATGACGTTATGGAATAACGTCAGTATAATGTCATTTTTAAAGACATAGTCGCTTTTTGGTCATTTGACGTCATTTGTACAAACATGACTAGTATTTGACGTCAAAATGACTTGTGTTTGCTACCTGGGAATATTGTGTGACTAATATTTATATTATTTATTTGTATAACAATATAATTATTTAATTATTAATAATATTTAATTTATATTAAAAATTGTATAAAAACATGTTATTTGTATGATATCTACTGTTACTCTAATAAAATAATTAAAATATGAACCATCATTTAACTTTCTTTTATAACATCTTGACTTTGGCTTTATTATATTGACAGCCAACCCAGGTAGCAGACAGTCGTCATAATGACGTGATT
>NW_020227168.1:0-1067 GCF_003070985.1 Temnothorax curvispinosus
TCTACAATAAGTCGTCTGTCGGACTCGGATGTCGCTAGTCGTCTGTTGGACTCGAATTTCGTGTAACGTATGACGAGAACTGATGTGACACTGACGACCTCTATTTTAGTCGTATTACTCGACCGAAAATAGTAAGGTTAAGTGACTGTTGGGGATTCCCCCAATTTATTAATATAAAAATTGTATCCGTCCGTTCTATGTACTGCGATATACTTTTCTTCTGCTTCTCACGCAAAATTCTCGATTAGTTCGGCACCGCCGGAAGGAGCCGATCCGCGCCGAAGGCGAGCGCGCGTCAGTATCCCCACGTGGCTCGCCCGACCGCCGGCCTCCCTTCCAACGAACCTGCCGCGTCGGGGTATTTAAGTCGGCGCTCCGACAGGAGCCAGCACTTCGTCTTAGCTCCGGCTCTCTGCTGCCTTCGACGAAGCCTACCCCATCCAATATCCCAGGGTACACGCAAAAGGAGGTCCGGTGTTTCGAGCCTCTACTGAGGGTTCTCAGAGTGTTCCCGAACTCCATCCAACTTACTCCCGACGGCCATGGTTCAGCGAGGTCGAGTGTACTCAGCCTCGTTACGAGGGTTTTCGTAGCCATCGCCCCGGGCGTCCGCACATACCTATCGCGTTTCCGCCCGCGTGCAAATGCAACATAACGGACCGCGCCGAAGGAGTATAGAGTAGGATAAAACCGCGTTTCGGTAGAATCGCTCTTTATGTAACACCGCGCTTCAAACATTACAAGTCACAGCGCGCCGAGTGCAATCGCACTAATTTATCTGTATACCTCGCGTTTCGTCAGTTTTGTTTTAGTATATCGAATAAAGTTTATATGTATTATAAATCAATTGCTGTCTTTTGGGCTTTCCACTCAACTTCCTAACAAGCGATCGAGTCCGCGTTCAACTAAAACCCCGGTCGTCTCATAGTTAAAGGGCTGAACGAAGCCACTCGCAATTATCTCGCGTTCTCGCGGAACGGATTCGGCGATTCGTTCGGCGCGTTTATTGCGCGCCCGAACAGTGACAATGGAGAATTATGTGGTTGTCGGAATTAATTTAAACTTAT
>NW_020227169.1:0-8569 GCF_003070985.1 Temnothorax curvispinosus
GCTTTGAAACGGCGGGGATAGATGCCCATACGCGTATGGGCTGCCATGATGGCCGAACCGTCGTAACATATTAATTTATGCATTATGAAAACAGCAAAAAAAACTCCAAAACCCGGACGGACAAAAACAGAATGACAAAAAGGCGACAAAAACGGAAACGACTAACTCGGATACGGACAAGACTTCGGTTAAAACGGGGTCAAGTAGTGATAAAGTGGACGGGCAAAAGACGATCACTAAGGCAATGACGGTGGCACTGTCCAAAGTGAATCTGAAAGGCTTGGAGAAACAGTCTTCTCAGGACGGGTTGAAAAAGTGGGCGACGGGTTGAAACAGGCGCTGGACGAGACAACGACGCCACTGACGGACGAAAAGAGTTTTGTGGGTGATCCGGAAAAGCGCACGTTCCCGCGTAGCGGGAAGTTGGTAAGGAGCCCACCTAGCTCCCTGACACCCGCAAAAGGCGCTCGAAGTGAGTCGAGTGGAGTAGAGGGAGGTAGGGCCCATGGGGCCGTTCAGCAGCGGGCGAACTCGGCCCTGCCCGGGTTTGAAAAGGGAAACGAGACCGGTACAGGCAGCGAGTCCGAGGAGGACGACGACGTTTTTGTGGGTGGCGGTCCGGCAACTCGAGAAGAGTTGGCCGCTGCAACGATGCACAGCGTTAGGTTGAAGCTGGACAAAATTTTTTCTGACCCTAACGCGAAATTTACAAAGTCAACGGGGCAGAAAATAGCGGCGCTGTTTAGCGAGACCAGTAAATTGGTCATGCAGCTGGGTTGCGACAATACTTTTTTGGGGGTCGTCTGGCGGAAAGGGTGGAGGCGAATCGCCCAACACCGGTGACACTGCCGCCGCCTGTAACGTTTGCGAAGGCAGTGGTAGGCGGGAACCCAGTCATAAAACCGGTCCGGGAGTTGTTGCGGCACCGGCAACCAAGAGTGGGAACGGACCGCGAGATAGGGACTGTTCGGTTGTTGTGGCGAGCGGTGCCGACAAGAGGTCTGTCGACGAAATAAAAAAGACGCTACTGAAGGTAATAGACCCGGTAGCGTCAAACATTAGAGTCAGGAACGTAAGAAAGGCTGGGGATGGAAAGGTAATAAGCCGGGCGCACTCGAAAGCGGATGCGGACAAAATTGTTGCCAACCAGGCAATTAGGGAAAAGGGTCTCACGGTGGCCCGTCCAGCTGTTAGGAGGCCTCATATAATTCTGTACGATGTGCCTAGTGATATGGAAGTCGATGGTGTCAGACGCGCCATAGCTAGGCAGAACCCTGAGCTCTTACATGGGTTAGATACAAAGGTCTATGATGAGGAATGCGTATTCCGGTTTAAGCTGGGTAAAGGGAATGATGAAACCGTGAACTGGGTACTGGAGGTGACACCCGACATGCGGGGGAGATTCATGAAAGCGTCAAGGGTGTATGTGGGTTGGCGAAGTTGCAGAGTAGCCGATTTTTTAGCACCAACCAGGTGCTTTAGATGCCTCGACCTAGGTCACGTTGCGAGGCACTGTAGGGCAACGGAGGACGTATGCTCCCACTGCGGTCAGGGGGGGTCATAAGAGAGATAAATGCCCAAATACAGCTGGGCCGAGGGTGTGTGCCGTCTGTAAGAGGCAGGGGCGACCGGCTGACCACGCGGTGGATGATAGGGGGTGTCCCTCGTACGCGGCAGCAAGGGAGAGGCGCGCTGACACCATCAATGGCTAGGCAGGACTCGCAGGGTGTCTCGAGTATGAATGTGGTGCAGTATAACTGTCAAAGAGCGTATGCGGTTATGTGTGACCTAGGTGAAATGTTGTGTGAACGTCGAGTGAGTGTGGCACTGCTGCAGAAACCGTGTGTGAAGGATGGAAGGGTAGTTGGACTCCCGCTACGGATGGATGTGATTGTGAGTGAGAACGAGTATGTCAAAGCAGCAGTGGTGGTGAATGATCCCAGTCTCGATGTGTTGTGTGTAAGGGAGTGCTCGGATGAGTATGGCGTGTGTGTATGGCTGAAGGGAGACTTCGGCGAGATGTATGTGGTGTCCGTGTATTGCCGGTTCGGTGAGGACATCGATCCGTACCTGGCGTACATGGACAGGGTGCGAATGGTAACCAGAGGAAAGCGTGCGCTGGTAGGTATGGATGCGAATGCCGTCTCTCCTTTATGGTACAGTAAGGGTAGGGGTGGCAGTAGAGAAAGTGAAATGCGTGGCAGAATGCTTGAGGAGTGGATTGTCGCGAACGGTATGATTGTGTTGAATGAGCCGAGCGAGAGTTACACGTTTAGCGGACCCAATGGGGAAAGCGACATCGATGTGACTCTCGTAAACGATGCGCTTGGGGGGTGCCAGTTCGAATGGAGAGTCAAGAGCGATTGGGGTATCAGCGACCATAATGTGTGGCTGATACGTATGACCTATGGTGAGAATGCTGAGCGGATGGAAGGTATGCGTAGATGGGTGTGTAAAGACGTGGACTTGGTGGGCTACATGAGCGATCTAGTGGAGTATGCGTCGGAGGATGCTGTGAATATGATGGATGACTGGGACGCGGAGAGCTTGGCGGAGCGCGTCACATCATGGATCCTGAGGGCAAATGACAATAGAATGAAAAGGCGAGTGTGTGGGGTTGCGAGGAAACTTGTGTGGTGGACGGATGAGTTTGAGCGCATGAAGGATGTGAGGAAGTGTAGGCGTGCCTACCAGCGAATGAGAGGGAGAGATCGAAGTCGAGTGGAAAAATGTCTGAATGTGTACAAACGTGCTCTCAGAGAGTACAAGAGACTAGAGAGCGATATGGAGAGTGAAAGAAGAGAACTGGAGACAGTTCGTGAGTGACAAGGGAAATCGAGATCCATGGGGTGATGTGTACAAAATGTGCATGGGTAAGTACGGACGTGACAGACTGAGTGCTATGAAAGTGGGTGACAGGACAACGAGTACGTGGGAAGAGAGTGCGAATGTGCTGCTAGATCGCTTCTTCCCGGACACGAGAATGGATGATGTACGACTGGCAGAGAAAGAGATGATTGAAAGAACGTTCGAGTGGAATGAAGTGGATGTGGCTGTGAGGGCGATGAAAGTGGGTAAGGCACCTGGGTTGGATGGAGTTACGGCGGAAATGTTGCGTGCCGTTTGGCGCGCAATTCCGGGATGGTTGAAGAGAGTGTATGATGTGTGTCTGAGTACCAACTGCTTTCCAAAGGCGTGGAAGAAAGCGAGAGTGGTTGTACTGCTGAAGTCCCCAGAGAAAGTGCGGTCGGACCCCGGGTCTTACAGACCGATCAGCCTGTTGTCTGTGCTTGGGAAAGTGTTGGAACGAATGATGGTAAATAGGCTGAAGCAATTAATGAGTGGGAGAATGTGTGAGGCACAACACGGGTTTGTGAAGGGACGTTCGACCGAGAGTGCGTGGAATAGCGTGCGTGAGTGGGTCCGAGTACAAGTATGTGTTGGGAATTTTTGTGGACTTCCAGGGTGCTTTCGACAACCTGGAATGGCCATGTGTGATTGAAAAACTGTGTGAGGAAGGATGTGAGGAGATTGGGTTGTGGAAGAGTTATTTTGATGAGAGATGGGCATGTATGATAGGAATGAATGAGAAAGTGTGGATGAGGGTGCTGCGGGGCGCACCGCAGGGGTCCATCGGTGGCCCAAACATTTGGGGCCTACAGATGGATAAGCTCCTGTGAACTCCGCAGACGTGGATGTATGGCGACGGCGTATGCTGATGATCTGTTCGTGCCTGTCGAAGGACAGAGCCGGGCGGATCTGGAGAGAATGGGGAACGAGTGGATGAGGATAGTGAGCGAATGGGGTGCGAGTGTCGGTGTGAAAGTTTCAGAGAGCAAGACGGTTATGATGCTCCTGAAAGGGAATATGTCGGAAACGAGACACCCGAGCGTTAGTGTGAATGGGAAGCATGTGAGGTATGTGAAGTGTGTGAGATATCTGGGTGTGTGGGTGGGTGAGCGAATGAGCTTTAAGCCGCACCTGGAGCGTATGAGACAGAAGTGTGTGAGCGTAGTGGGAAAGTTGAGACGAGTGATGAGGAGCGAATGGGGATTGCGAAAGAGAGCATGGCGTGTGATCTATAAGGGTTTGTTTGCTGCGTGTGTTATGTATGGTGCGAGCGTGTGGTATGAAGCCATGGAGTACAGATATGCGCATGTGGCGATCGACAGATGCCAAAGAGTGGCGATGAGCGCCTGTTTGAATGTCTGTAGAACGGTCTCCACGGAGGCCATGCAGGTATTGATGGGTGGTCTTCCGTGGGACCTGGAGTGCGTGAAAAGAGGTATGACTGTGAGAATTAAGAATGGCTGGAGATTGGGTAAAAGAGATGTTATGAGTGAAGAGGAAGTAAGAGCAAGAGATGTGGATGAGAGCTTGGAGCTGTTAAATGCTAGGTTGTATGAAAGATGACAGAATGAATGGGATAGCAGTGCGAAGGGACGAGTGACACATGGCTTTATACGGGATGTAAGGTTTGCCGAGGTTTGTCTGGGATTTGAGCCGAGCCTATGGTTCGGCTATATCTTGACGGGTCACGGCAGTTTGAATGAGTTCTTGCATAAAAGGGGATTGTCTGAGACTGAAAAATGTGCGCGTGGTGCTGAGTGCGAGGATTGGAAGCATGTGATGGTTGAGTGTGAAATGTATGAGGACATTAGGAGCTTGGACGAATAGGGAGTCAGGGTGAGTGAGGATGGTAGAGTGGATGTGAGCGAGGTACTGGAGCGAAAGGAAAGATACGAGAGTCTGAGCAGGTTTGCGGCATGTGTGTATCAGCGAAGAATGAATGGGAATGCGTGAGACGTGTGAATGCGGTTTACCAGGGCCGGGTCTGCAGGAGACCCAACTGGGAGTGGCTTCGGCTGCGAAGATCCGACCAGTGATCTAGACTGGTACCACGGGGACTGGTCGCCCAGGGAGCTTGATCCCGCCGGTCGCGGGTAGGACCATCGTGGTGGCAGTGGTTAAGCCAAATGCTGGCTAGGATACCCGAGTTCACGAACTTGGGTGTCCGACGGGTGAGCTTGCGTCCCAACAGCTCGGGTGCCAGCCTGCTTAGCTGGTAGAGCGTGGATAGTCGCTCGCCCCGACCAGTAGGTTGCCGCGGGATCCTGCAATCCTGCGACGCACTGGTAGTATCGACCTCGGTCGGTACGCGCTGATTGGGCGTATCCCAATCCGCGCCCATGGGGGCCGTGTGGATGAGGCTCTACAAGCAGGTGCCGCACGTTAAACAAACGACATATTCTGTTCCTATCTACTATCTAGCGAAACCACTGCCAAGGGAACGGGCTTGGAAAAATTAGCGGGGAAAGAAGACCCTGTTGAGCTTGACTCTAGTCTGGCACTGTATATACCCACTATTAATAAATTAATAAAAGCATTTTAAAGCTCACAGTTTAATAAGTAGGATAGGTAGTTTAACAAATGAGAAATTCACTTTTTGCCAGAAACGTGGACAGAAATATATAAATCTGAAAAATATTAAACTTTTTTACTCGTCAATGTCACTACATAACAATTATTAAAACACTTGTTTTAATTAAGACATTATTATACGTGCATAAAAGTAAATAACAAATGTCTGAAATATATACCACATCTGTTATTGACATGTTGTCGTAACAAAAACATCATTTCAGTCCACATTGCTGCTCGATGGAAACCGCGGAAAGGTGGTGGTTTCTTCCATCAGGAGAAAATGTAAAAAAATGGTCAAATAAGTTACTTACGAAATATAACTATTTCACAATTTTCTACATTTCCAAAGGATTGAGGGAATAAAAAAAATAAAGAAATAAAGACACATATTTTTTAAAGCTACTGCATGCAAGCAATAAACAAAACGTAAAGCACAATACGTAAATAAAAAGTATAATACATTTTAAAATACTTAAGAAACATACAAATACAATAAAAACTACTGTATTTACAGTTGCAATAATGCATGCATTTAAAAATTGTCCTTTGGAAAAGTGTTTCACGCAATGGAAAACGAGATTTTACGCGTCGATCTCTTTTTCGCTGGCAAAGTAACTCGTAGGTAAGGAATGCGAAATAATAATAAAACCCTGAACTATCTATACAATCGGAACGCGAAAACTCTTCACAAACCGTGGAGAATACGTATTCGAGAATCTCTCAGGTTTTGGCCAGACAACCTGTTGTTTTGCGTCATCCATTCTCATTTTAGTCCTCTAGTGCTACCTCACGCGATACAACGCTCACGTTTTGACACAGACTGTATCTTACACCCGAAAATTTCTCCACAATATTATGTGCGGTTTATCAGTGCAACTGTGTAGTCCAAAAATCAATATTTTTGTTTGATGCAAAATTACATCATCTTTTAACTCAAAATCACGCCTCACAATATAGCAAAACTGTCACTGCTCGTTTAAATTTAATATTAGTTATATTCAGTTTTAATTAGAACAATGGCTTTAAGAGTCCACACGTGTTCGTGTATCGACATTGTTAATGATATAAAACTCACATTAGACACCTCTGCGTTGTTCACACATTTTTCAATCAGATTTACAGTGTGAGTTCGTGCCTCCTGACTTTCATTTATCGCATTTATGGCGTCGTCAACTGAAAAAATATACAATATCAATTTTTAACACTAAATAAATAAATATACTCTCAAAAAAAAATTTAATAACTTTACACGTAATAACTTACATTTGCTGTAGCCAAGGCTTTACTTTGAGAGTAATCGCCTTACTTTCTTTCACCGCTAAGACAGAAACGAAACTTGGTTCGTTCTGCCGTTTACATCTTCAATACAGGAACGTGAGTTAACGCTGATTCACTCCCACTTATTGTTAATAACCTGTAACAAAGATTTGTGTTCAAATATGTATTATTATCTGTTAACACATTTTTTCTTGTATGTTAATAATAATTAATGTTGTAATATATACTTACAATAAGTTTAGCCAAGGCCTTTCTTGAGAAGTAGACATTCGTCTCACTTCTATTTGCACGACTCTGTATCGCCGTCAGTCACGAAAATTCTAATCTTAGCAGATCGTAGGATATAAGTGTATATCATTAATAATATTGTTACGCTCGTCCGCGCGTTCGCTGCACACACACTCACGCACACACTCGCGAACGCGGCGCGCGATTCCGTTGCCGGGAATAAAGACTCTCTCTGGTAGAAAAAAACTTGTTTAATGGGAATATGCGAATACAACGAAGGGCTCGTGAACACGTCTGTTCGACACGAAGGCCCAGCGAAGAATCTGACAGACGGCAAATGTAAACAAATAATATCGCAACAGCTCGTCGTCAGGCACGACGCCACGCAGCGCTTCGCGACTGCTTTTTGGGCTTCTACCGGGCGTCCCGGCACGGGCGCAACAATATATTCAAGAAACGCTTTTAATATAATTTATCGTGCCGATGAATTATATTAAAAGATACAACTGTCAATTATTTTAAAGTCCGCCACTGTTATTGTCAAATGTACAGAAAAGTCACCGGAGTTTATCCTCAATCCACAATAAATGGTATTTATTGGGTGAGTTAGCTCCGGTTTAGGGTGATCAATATACCAAAACCTTTTACTTCTATAAAAGGTTTGGATAAGTATATGATCAAAAAATGTATATTTGACAATAATAGCGGCGCATTTGTTACACAGTTTTTTACATATGTATTGTATAATTTATAACTTTTCAGTTACAAATTATACAATAACAATTTAGCTCTTTTGCAAAAATTAAGCCCTTTATTTCAATTAAAACTAAATACAACGAATATGAAATCCAAACAAGTGGTGACAATCGTGGTACATTGCGAAGCGTGGCTTTGAGTTAAAAACCAATGTAACTTTGCATCAAAGAAAAATATTGATTTTTGGACTTAACAGTTGGACTGAGAAACCGCGCATAATACTCCGGAGAAACTTTCGGATCTAGGATACATTCTGTGTCGAGACGTGAACATTGCATCGCGTGAGATTGCATTAGAGGGCTGAACTGAGAATGGATGACGCAAAACAGCGTCGTCTGGCCAAAACCTAAGAAATTATTGAATACGTTTCTCTACATTTGTTTGTGAATTGTCGTGTCTTTATTCTGGTAGTCGCTGAGAGGTGTGGTAACAGATATTCATGCTCTCCGTTTCTGATTTTTAACTAACTTTATTATATATAAATCGAGTGTAAATCAACACGTGGTATATAAAGCAAGCCCACGGCACAGAGAGAGCGGCCTGCACGCATACAACAGGCAGGCCAACTTAGTGTATCCTAACCGCGTCATTATATTGATATATGTGGTCGATATATGTAGTCGATACACTACATTTCCTCCCCCTTTTATTTAACGTTATCCTGTTAGAATTGCCCCGGTTTACTGATACTCCAAACGGTCAGGCGGCTTCCTGCATCGCTGAGGACGCTGGCGCGATGGCGTGACGGCAGTCCTTGGAGACGGCTTTGTCTCCGACGCGTCTGATGTATCCATAGCCATGTCAAATTCTTCAGATTCCCCCGTACTCTCCGGAGACGCCGAGGATGACCCTGGTTCCGACTTTACGCTTCTTTTGGGTGAGA
>NW_020227170.1:0-2461 GCF_003070985.1 Temnothorax curvispinosus
TAAGTAAGAACTAAGAGAAAAGACACGGTGTGATAACTGTAATGAAGCGGTGAGCAGAAGTGGAAACGATGAAGATAATGATGTGTAAAAGCAAAAAAAAATAATAAATCATTTACACCCGGCCACCGCCTCATCATTATAAAACCAAATAAACAAATGAAACGTGCCTGAATGTACATAACTGATGTGATGGCAATACGTCACACAACTAAATTTCGTTGAATATGTATAAGTTGTGAGAAATGTTGTGTGAAGTATTGCTGAGATTAGTGAGTCAACGGAGTTCGGTCGTTAAGCTCTCTCAAACTGAATAAGAACTGAAAACAGAATTATGACGTCGCCACTTAGCACTAGTGTAGATTTTGACGCAGCAACAATTTATGTACAAAGACTAGAACACACTTAGCATACATGACGCAACATGATCACGCACTCACGCTACGCCCTGCCCAACGGTAAGACCCCCTGCAGAACCTCAGACGGAACCAAGTTCAAGTGAAAAAAGGTGGTCATAGAGCTTTTGCTTGAATTCATTGATGGACGACGACAACACTACTTCAACAGGTAGCGAATTCCATAAGTAAATGCCCGCAAGGTGGAAGGACCTGTGATAAGCCTCAGTTCTATGGATAGGAATTTGGAAGGTGTGAGGAAGCGCCAGACGTGAAGATCGCCTCATCGAGAGATCGGCCTTGACAAAGATCTCGGAGAGATAACTAGGAGACATACCATTAGATATTTTGAACATCTCAATACCGAGGAAGTATAGACGTCTATTGCTCACAGTCAGCCACCCGAGTCGATGACGATAAGGAGTAATATGTTCATCCCTTCTCAAACTGAAGATAAACCGAATCGCACAATTGATAAGCCTTTGCAGTTTGGTATTGAGCTCGTCTGTGACGTCGTTGTAAACGAGAGAACAGTAATCCAGCAAAGGCCAAACCAAAGCAGACACAAGTTTTACGCGCAACTGGAATGATAAAGAGTTTTTGTGATACTTGAGCTTGTGCAGCGTGAAGTGTACCCTCCTGGAAATATGGGCGACGTGGCTGTCCCAAGATAGGTCAGAGCTCATGATGACACCTAGATTCCGTGCCTGGGTGACAAACGGAATAGAGGTACCACCAACGGAGATGAGGGGTAATTCATTAAAGTTAATTTGGTCAACGTAACGCTTGCTGCCGAGTATTAGAACCTTGGATTTTTTAAGATTGAGAGATAATCCATTTGTGGCTGCAAATTCTGATATAACCCCAACATCGTGAGCCACTAACTGCAAGGCGACATTCAGCTGACTAGAGAGACACCTACGGTAAATTTGCGTGTCGTCAGCAAAAATCAAGCGTTGAGTGAATCTTAGGAAAGCACCAATGTCGTTGATAAATAGGGAAAAGAGGAGCGGACCCAATACCGATCCCTGAGGAACACCTGAGGTAACAGGTAGCCAATCGGAGAATACGTCCGCCAGATCGGCAACCGCTTGGGAGCGACCAGTGAGGTATGAAAAAATTAGTTTTAGGGCGAGATCAGAAAACCCTAGTTGCCTCAGTTTGGCTAGAAGTAGAGGATGTGAGACGGTGTCGAAGGCTTTACTAAAGTCGAAAAGGACGAGGATCAATACTTCGCCCGCATCAACGCCGCTCTTGATATCGTGGAATAATCTTAGGAGAGCGGACTGGGTGGAGTAACCCTTACGATAGCCCGATTGACGGTCGTCGAGAATATGGTGCTTGTTGACAAAGTCAACGATTTGGCGGTGCAAGATTTTTTCGAACAGTTTCGAGAGTTCACACAAGTTGGCAATGGGTCTCGTTTCGGACGGAGAGGAAGGAGATTTGACCTTAGAGAGAGGGCGCACGATAGCGCGCTTCCAAAGTGATGGAAAATAGCCCAGATTGAGGCAGCAGTTAAAAAAGGTGGTCAGGAGGTTACCAATATGAGGCAAGGCCAGAGCTATAGCAAACAGAGGCAATCGATCGTAACCCGAGGCAAAAGAAACAGAAGATGATGAAACCATTAGGGAGGATAGGTCGTCGTAAGATATTTCAGTAAAACTAAACTGTGGTTCGTCGGGCACAATGGATAGAATGATATTGGAGAATTGAGATTGAGTGCAAGAAGGAAAGCGATTAGAGACAGAGGAATAATGAGCATTCAAGAGATCACGTGAAAAGAAGTTGAGAGGTGAGGAAAGAGGCGATTCAACTAAACCAAGATTGGCCAGTTGCCGCCATATCTTGGACGGATCAGAGATTGAACTCAATCTATTCATGTGAAACCGCTCTCTTGCACCTCGCAAATCAAGTGTAAGTTGATTCCTAAAGAGCCTGTAAATATGGAAATCGAGAATGTTGCCAGATCTACGTGCCGCATTGAAGAGGCGGTTACGATGCCGAATACCGCGTATAAGGTCAACTGTAAGCCAAGGCGCCGACGGACGAGTCACACGAAAAGAATG
>NW_020227171.1:0-1108 GCF_003070985.1 Temnothorax curvispinosus
AAAAAAAGCCATAAAGACATTATCCGTCTTGAAAGGCATCTTTGATTAAAAAAACCCAGATAAAATAAATCGAAATCACAGTTAAAAATCGAATTCAAAGTAAATTAAATAAAGGTAAAAAAAATATAACATGAGTAGTGTTGCATTTTTGCCGTATGGACACCAAAAAGCACCAAAATAGTGAATGTAAATAGATAAGCTTTGTGGAAAACTAATATGCTGCTTTTCCTAAAACGCTTCTACCACGAGTGCAAGCTTCTGGAAATCTTGGATAGTCGCGCCATAATAGGCACATACTAATGAGGAATCCGAGATATATCATATGTATATTATATATTGTATATTGTACATTGTATATTATATATTATATATTGTACATTATATATTATGTTGTATGTCACATATGATATACCTATATTATATATTATAGAAGCAAAAGAAGCAAATAAGAACATAAATTGTTAAAAAAATTCGGCAAAATACAGTAGAGAGCGAAAATGTCATCAATGACAAAAAAAGAATGTCTAACATTTCACTGACGGAAGCAGCAGTTACTACTGTTGCGGCTCAAAGTGCAGGATGATTGCGTTATTGTTAGTTATACAGACAAACGAGATATAACTGAAAACGATAAGGCAAGTTAAAGAAAAATTCCAGCTGAATTATTGCTTCTAATCTAGAAGTCTAGAAGAAAACAATGTCTTGCCTATATAGATAGCAAACCAAATAATGGATGGATCGTTAGATCGACGTTTTACGCATTATAAAAGAAATTTCTTATTTTGAAACTTAAAGTGTGCAATATTTAGTTCATTAGATTCAAGCGCGATAAAGGAAAAATAATTATTCAATCATCAATATTAATTAATTCAGTGAATTTTTTATTTTATTCACCACAATGGATGCATAGATGTAAATAGTTATCTTATTACATATAGAACTGCAATACTACAAGAACATAAATTAGTTCAAACAACAAGCTTATTTCTCGCACTAATCTTGTGGAGAAGTGTCACAAAATGTTGGTAAAAAATGCAATTGTTATATAAAATTCAATACAGCAATAATGGGGAAATAGAGTCTCCATCTAATTGAAGCTAGTCATAGT
>NW_020227172.1:0-4172 GCF_003070985.1 Temnothorax curvispinosus
CACCTGACCGTTTGCTTGTGGATGTCGTGAAGAATTTAGGATGTGTTGAATCCCTCGTTGCGCGCAAAATTGCTCGAACTCTTGCGACGTAAAACACGTTCCTCGATCGCTGATAATCTTCGTCGGCGTTCCTTTCTCGATCTCGAACATTGTCAATGCCTTAATTACCTCGCTGGCATTCGTGGTCTTGGTGGCAAAAAGCCTTGTCACCTTCGTCAAGTTGTCAATCAGTACTAACAAATACTTCTTCCCTCCTGAGCCCGTAATTAACGGTCCTTGATGATCAACATGGATCACTTCGAATGGTCTTCGTCCTGGAGGAATCGGATTGAGGAGCCCTGCTTGTCGCCCTGCGGGTATCTTGATCATGATGCACTCAAAACAATTCTTGATGTGGCCTCGAATGTACCTCCTCATCTTAGAAAACCAGTAATTCTCTCGAATTCCCGCGATTACCCGATCGAGTCCAAAATGTCCTTTCAAATCATGATACTTTACTGCTAGACTCTTTCTCATACTCGTCGGGACCACAAACACGAGCCTTGTCGTACCATCTGATTTCGTTTGTAGTCGTCTGTATAATATACCATTACTTAACTCAAATCCGCGAACAATGCCCTTTTCCTCAGCCGTACGGTCTTCTTCTGGTTTTATAAGAATTGCTCTCTTCAGTCGTATCTCCGGGTCACCGTGTTGAAAGATGGCAACTTGGTCCTCTTCCGTGAGTGTCGTCATAACCTCGTATTTTCGTTCGAAAACTTCATCGAACGTATCTTGACCTTCTTCTTCGGGACATCGGCTTAAAGCATCGACGTGGGCTAGGCGTGTCCCTGCTCGATATCGTATTTCCGCGTCAAACTCTTGAATCAGGTTAAACCATCGTATAGCTTGAGCGTTCTTCGATCTGGATGTGTTTAGATACGTAATCGCCTCACAGTCCGTCACAATCGTAAACGAAATTCCAATAAGAAATTGACGTAAACGTTCTAGACTCCAAACAATAGCCATCAATTCCAGTCGCGATGAATGATAATTGCTTTCAGCCGGCGTCGTTTTCTTGCTGACACAGTACACTAGATGTAAGGCTCGATCGTTTCCTTCTTGCAATAGCATCCCCGCTAAGCCAATAGTACTCGCATCCGTGTGCAATTCGGTCCTAGCCTTCGGGTTATACAACTGTAGCACCGGTTCGTTTATCAGTGCCTCCTTCAAATCTGCAATCGCGTCGTCCTGTTCTTTCTGCCATTTGAATGGTTGATCTTTCCTCGTTAGCCGACTCAATGGCTCGGCTCTCTGGGCATATCGTGGAATAAATCGTCTGAAGAATCCCGACATACCCAAAAACCGTCGTACTTCGTGCACATTCCGTGGTGTTTCGAAATGTACAATAGATTGTACTTTTTGGGAACCTGGTTGTATACTGTTTTTGGATATGACAAATCCCAGATATTCTATCTTGACTCTTCCAAAATGGCATTTACGTAAGTTTAATGTCAATCTAGCGTTTCGTATGGCTTCGAACACTTTGCGTAAGCGTAGAAACATTTCTTCCCAATTCTTCGCTGATATTAGCACATCGTCCAAATAGCGTCGTGACTTCGTACCCTTCAAGGCCTTTTCCATCAGTCGAACAAATTCGGAAGGATTGTTCTTAAGTCCGAACATCATTCGATTGCATTGATATGTCGCGTCCTGTGTCACAAATGCTGTTTTCGGCTTCGACCTTTCCGTCAGTGGCACTTGCAGAAATCCCTGGGCCATATCAAGAGTAGTAAATATTTCATTATCCGTTAACTCTTCCAGTTGGTCGTCAATAACCGGCATCGGAAATTCCTTCTTGATTGTTTGTTCGTTCAATTTTCTGAAATCCACCACAAGCCGTGGCTCTCCGTTCTTTTTCCATACTATCAATACAGGACTAGCGTATGGCGATCGAGTTTCACTCACTATTCCGTGGGCTTCCCAGTCGTTTAAAATCGTCCTGATAGCCTCTCGATCCTTCTGAGATGCTTTATATGGTTTCTGCCGAAAAGGGCTGCTTCCTGGCTTTTCTTCGATGTCGACTTCCATCAGATGCGTTAGTCCAAGCTCCGCCAGATTCATCGCAAAGCAATCCCGGAACTCGTTGATTAGGGCTAACAATCGATCTCTCGTTTCTTCCGGAATGTCTTCATCAATGTTGATTTCTTCAATCTTTATTAAGTTCGATGGTGGTACCGCTGATTCACTTGCCTCAAGTCGCTGCACAGCTTCCCCCCGACCAATCACGTCTCCTCGCTGAATTTCCATTTTCTCGGCGTTCGTATTGGTCACGGCAATTTTTGTGACACTGTCTTGAATCTGTAGTAACTGCGCAATGGGCCCGTCTCGATTAAGCACCATTTCTCCGTTTGCTATGTCTCTGTCACTAATAGCATTTATAAAACATATCTCGCCGCGTGGTAACGATATTGATTCGTTTGCTCGTAACTCGATTTTTCCGTCTTCATCAATCTCGATCTCTCGAAATGGATTATCGTTCCGATAGCCGAATTTGAGAATCTCCCCGACGCGGATGTACGCGATGTCTTCCAATTCGGTAAAAGTACGTCCGATAAACATTTCTACGGGTTGTGCGTCGTCCGACACCGCGTGTACCGTGACTTCCTTGTCCACTATATCGTCCACGCTAAGTTTCACTTTCGCACTGTGTGTCGATCGCGCCGCCGCCTGCTCGTTATTCCCGAACCCGAACAAGTCTTTCCCGTCTGGATACGTATGAAGATTTAATCTTTTAATCGTAGATTCGCGAATGGTACAGATCGAACTCCCGGGGTCGATCAAGGCGTGCACAAGTTCCCCGTTTACATGAACGTCTTTGTAATATTTCGCGCCCGAAGTGACGCGCGTCGTTTCCGGCGATATCGTCGTTTCACTCAATATATATGTTGCTCCTGTCCCTTCCTGTTTTACCACAGGGGCTGCCTCGGTGCAGTTCCGCTGCGTGTGTCCAATTTTCTCGCACTTATAACATTTTAGTACTTTTCGTTCTTTCGGACAATCTCGCGATATATGTCCATACGTGTCACAATTATAGCACTTGAGCTCGCCTTTTTCGTTCTTCACTGGTGGTCTCGGATCTCTTCCTGCTGGTGCATTTCGAATCGACGCCGTCGTCGAAGTCGCCGCCGTAGCCGTAGCCGCACTCGTGTCTCCTGACGCATTCGCACTCGTATTCGCGCTTTTTGGTCCACGATGTGATTTGTTATCGGCAGAGTTACGAAACTTTCCATCCTTTTGTCCACCGAACCAATCCCGACGTTCGCGAGCAATCGATTCGTATTTTATTATGTCTGCAAACAACGCGTTTTCGTCCACGTGCACTGAGCTACTGAGCTGCAACCATAAATCGCGCGATCGTAAACCAATCAAAACTTGATCCTTCGATTCCGTAAAATTAAGTCCCGCGTCATGACATAATCTCATCTTCTCATGAAAATAAAGGTTGACCGACTCATCCGTTTTTTGACGTCGATCTTGCATCCGCTTTACTTTTTCGACTATGCTAAGCTGTCGTCCAAATGTGGCCTTGAATTGCGTTTCAAATTCGTCCCATGTCGCTATGTCCGCTTGTCTACGTACATACCAGTGTCTCGCAGCGCCCTCAAGACGCATCTTAACCGTCTCTAATTTGAATTGGTTCGGCCATTGGTGTAATCGCGCCATGTCGTTCACGTTTCGTAGCCAATAATCTGCTTCTCTCGGATCGCCTTCACCCGAAAACTTCTCGAGCTGATGATTTAAGTCAGGCATCACATGATACGATATTGTACCGCCGGTTTCCATTGCATTCCCGGTGTTGCTTCCCCCGGGTCGCACCGTCTGCATGAATTGTTCTTGTTGGTCCATAAACATCCTTCTCTGACCGTCCATAAGCGACTGGATAATCGCCTGCACTTCCGGGCTCAAAACGGTCGAGTCCGTCATCGTGATTTTATCGTACTCGCTCAAATTCTCACGTGCTCACAATCTCTGTCCCGCACTGTTCTCACGAGTAATAAGACGTCGTTCTATCGTCGTTTCGCGTACCGTATTTCTACGTCGTTCTTCGTCGTTTTCGCGTGCCGTCCTTTATCCCACTTCTGACGTGTTAACTCACGTTAACCTTAATCGTTCGCGATCCACCTATTCCG
>NW_020227173.1:0-1393 GCF_003070985.1 Temnothorax curvispinosus
TCAGGGAAGCAGAAGAATTGCAGGGACGTACCCGATCCAAACACAAACTGGTAAGGCTACACGATCCAGATTCAGGGGAGGTAGTGGCGTGCGCTATGGTTAACGTGTGCGTCAATGAAGCGATGGATCGAGCCCGACGACCGCTCCAAGTAATCGTAGATATTAATGACGAAGATATAATATTCTCATCACGACCAACGGATAAGGAAGGTATGGAAGAGTTTCCACAACCACTCTCGGAGAACGAAGTCCCGAGTACATCGAAGAAGGACGTGCAGAACAGCATCGCGGAAGACTTGACTCAACAGCGTATTAATGAGCAGGAACATGTGGAGAGCCAGATAAACGACGAGAAAAACGGTTGTCGAGCCGAACATTCGAACGAACCTCAGAAGAACGAAACAGTGGAATCGGAAAGCGAATCAATGGCCACGACAATCCCGTTTGGGCAAGAATGCGATGATACACAGAGCTACGAAGAGGCAGATAATGAAACGCAGTCTAAACTAAATAATAATTGCCAGGTGGAACAACCAACTACCAACCAAGCTCCGATAGAAAACCTGGTGGGCGCTGAACATTTCAAGCCAATATGGCAGGATGAGAGAAACCAAGATAGAACAACAACCAAGAAAGCAACACCCACGGGAATGCGGGGAAAAGTGGCGATGACAGAGCAACGCGAAATGAAAGCATCAGTTACCACGGATGAAAGCCACCGACGAATTTGCGTCAAATTCCGTCAAGAAAGTAGCAAATGGATAACAGTGCAGGGTGTGAGTCAAAGGAAAGCAGCTCGCACTGCACAAATGGTCAACCAAGACATCCTCGAAGAAGAGGAGGAGGAAAAGAAGGAACGTCGAGCGTCAAAGCGTAAACCTCGGGAGAAAAAACAGCAGGTAACTGCTAAAGGTAAGCAAAGTTCCCTCCTCGTCTTTACGTATCGTGAACTGACGGGGAGAGTGCAGCCGCCTGCTGTCTATAGCTGCCATACCGACGAAGGGCGCCCGCAAAGACGTTGGGAAAATTAATCCTAAGGTCATCATCACTAGATTGGACGACGGCCGCATCATCGAGGAGCGGGTGGACGACGAGGGTACGGAAGCCAGGACTGGAGATCACGACAGTGATGCAAAAAAGTCTCAGCCAGCCATCATGCCGAATCCGGCAATCTAGATATTAATATGATTTAACCAAAGTGAATCAAATATTATGGTGTTGGGTATTTACGTTTATAAAATAAGAAAATTACGACTAGGCATTTTGATGTTTCTTCCGATCATGTTTAGTTTACTTCGTATTATGTTGTCCTATTAGAGAATATAGCGAGTTATGAGACATGATCAAAATCAATTTATTTTGTGTATAAGGAATATTGTACGATTATTTTTCA